>NW_024871176.1:1675000-1857500 GCF_019054845.1 Dipodomys spectabilis
GTGTGTGTGTGTGTGTGTGGTGTGTGTGTGTGGTGTGTGTGGTGTGTGTGTGTGTATGTGTGTGGTGTGTGTGTGTGGTGTATGTGTGTGTGTGTGGTGTGTGTGTGGTGTGTGTGTGTGGTGTGTGTGTGTATGTGTGTGTGTGTGGTGTGTGTGTGTGGTGTGTGTGTGTATGTGTGTGGTGTGTGTGTGTGGTGTATGTGTGTGTATGTGTGTGGTGTGTGTGTGTGGTGTATGTGTGTGTGTGTGGTGTGTGTGTGTGGTGTGTGTGTGTGGTGTGTGGTGTATGTGTGTGTGTGTGGTGTGTGTGTGTGTGGTGTGTGTGTATGTGTGTGGTGTGTGTGTGTGGTGTATGTGTGTGTGTGGTGTGTGTGTGTGGTGTATGTGTGTGTGTGGTGTGTGTGTGTGGTGTGTGTGTGTGTGTGTGTGTGGTGTGTGTGTGTGTGTGTGGTGTGTGGTGTGTGTGTGTGTGTGTGTGTGTGTGTGTGTGTGTGTGTGTGTGTGTGTGTGACTTGTTTCACCTATTGTCTTCCAGGCTCATCCATAATGCTAGGCAGGTTTTAATTCACTCAGAGCCATAACTTCTTCATCTTCCAAAGAGGAAGGTGTTCATTTAATTCCTGCCTCAGAGAGCAGTTGGGAGAACTTGGTGAGCCCGTGGGCGTGGTGAGTTTAGCACAGTACCTCATACACAGGACCCAATAGCTAGGGCTATTCTTTACTGTTGCCAACTTGCTTAATGTCCAGAGAGGTCCACGTCAGTGACTGGCAGATGAGAACACGGAGGGAGGCTTACCTGAGTGGCGAGGGCTGCAACCGCTGTGGAGGGGCAAAGAACGGAGTGGAAGCCAGGAGGGCTCATTCCAGAATGTGTGTCTCTGTCCACCTGCTGGCTCTTAGTGCAAGCACATTCACGAAGGTGAGTGGATTGAAAGGCGAAAACTGCTCTTCCCTGGAAGTCGCTCCCTTCTCTCCAGTGGCCTGGAAACCAGCCTTCTCCTCGTCCGCCGTCCTCCCCCATGCTCAGCGTGGGATGGACGCCCCAGGGTCCTGACTTTGGAATCGACCTCCTTGGGTGATGGATTGTTAGCGGATAGGACTTCCATACCAGCATGGGATGGGCTTTCTGGGTTGGCACCAGGAGAACCAACCCCATGATCTCACTGGACCTGGAAGGGGGGCGTGACCCCAGCCTAGATCAGCCAATCTGCAGTCAGTTTATGTGTAACAAAGGCGGGGAAGCCTGTTACAGTGTACAGTGAAAACAGCTGGTGAACATTGCGCATTATAAATTGCCCATTGTTTTAGGAACCAAGTAAGAAAACAATATGCCAATTACACTGACAGAGTCCTATATCATACTTTATACTGGGAGATGTTGAAATATAAAAAAATATGCTTCTTAAACGTGATAAACTATATTATTAGTAAAGTAAGAGTAGAGCTGGTTGTCAATGGCTCATGCCTGTAATTCTAGCTACTCAGGAGGCTGAGATTTGAGGATCCTGATTTGAAGCCAGCCCAGGCAGGAGAGTCCCAGGACTTCTTATCTCCAATTAATCACCGAAAAGCCAGAAGCAGAGGTATGGCTCTAGTGGTAGAACACTAGCTCTGAGCAGAAGAGCTCAGGGACAGCATCCAGATGATGAATTTAAGCCCTAGGACTGGCACAGAAAAGAATAAAAAAGGAAGAAAGTAAATAGTGTATTATTACACTGCACACCTGAGAAAGGGTGGCCTACCATAGACCTTGGAGCGTAAAATAATGAACATATTGTGAGCCATAGAAAGCATACTAGATGAGCTGGCTGTCTCTGTGAGAATAGTTCTTTCGGGGGCGTTGGAGCTCCCACACAGTGGGCCCCAATTAGGAGCCAGGCGATCAGTCCTGACCAGCACGCCTCCCTCCAGTGCTGCCATCCAGCTGCTGGCTCCGCCTTAGAGCATGGCCCAGTGCTGTTAGCGTCGTGTGGGGGCTCGTGATCATAGAAGAATCCCGCTCCCACCCAGCCCTGCTCCCCCCCCCGCAAGGTGCGTTCTCACAGGGTCCCCAGCTACTCATGGACACACTGAAATCTGAGATACACTGGTCAACCCGCCTCTTTTTCCTTCCTCCTGAAAGAACTCTGTCCAAAAAGGTATCTTCCAGTTGCCTTTAATAGATGCGTCTTCTCCTTGCCGTAAGCTTTTAAAAGTAAAATTTGGACATGTGTTGTCCACCGATTTGTCTTGGAAGTTTTTAAAGACTGCTTGGATTGGGCTGGGGAACGCTGCGGTATCCTACTTAAAAAAAATAATTAAATCGATATACTTAGGAGGCTGAGATCTGTAAGATCAAAGTTCAAGACTCCATCTCCCAAAGAATCACCGAAAAGCCCAAAGAGAGGTGTGGTTCAACTGGTCGAGTATCAGCTATGAGAAGATGAGGGCCCAAGTTTAAACCTCCAGTACCTACAAACAACAACAACAAATAAAGCAAAAAAGGGGTGTGGGTGTGATTCAACTAGTAGAGCACCTGACCAGCAAGCAGGAAACCCTGAGTTCAAACCCTAATACCACAGAAAGAAAAGACAAGAAAGAATACTGTCCTAGGCTGAGAGAGTAAGGTATGGTGGCTCATATCTGTCATTCTAGTACTTAGGAGATGGAGGCAGGCGGATCTCCAGTTTGAGATCCGAGTGAGCTACAGATTGAGTTCGCCACTGGGCTGGGCTACAGCATGAGACCCTGCCTCAAAAGACAGATGGATAAGCAAGCAAGCAAGTAAGAAAACAGACAAAGAAGAAGACTATTTCTATTGGACATTCTGTTCGAAATATGTCTCCCATGGTCCGACTCAGCCTCCATCCCAAGGCACTAAAGAGAATGAAGACTGAGCAGCCTCTGAAGGGCTTGCGAGGAGCTAGCGGGTATTTGGGGGTGGAGGGGTGGCAGGCCGCAGAGCCTTTCTATCATGGTGTGTGTATGGGGAGGGGGAGTTATTGGATTAACTACTCTAAATCACCTTATTAAAAGCTATCAGCCCAGAGGTATTTAAAAAAAAAAAAACAACCCCAAAACCCAAGAAACTTTTAACGTCGTTCTGGCTCTGCATCCGGTTGTTTTTCACTCATCTTCTACCTCTGCGCACAAGAAATGTGGATCTACCTAGCCCAGGGTGGTTGGATGGGGAAGGCAGAGGGACACATCGGTGATTAAGCACTGCTGGCCGGCACACGGAGACCAGGCTGTCCCGGCCTTAGCAGTGGGGGATTGCCTACATGGGAAAGGTTCACTTCACACATTTTTTTTACCGTTTCCAAATAATGACAGATAAATCCGTTGATTCCCAGTCTGTCGAGGCTTGTAGAAGCCACGTCCTCTGTCTGGCCCACGCCCGGCTCTGTCAGCCCACCCAGACGTATTGATTTCAGGGAGGGCAGCCCAACCGCGTGCGTGGAAGGAGCTGAAGTGTCCGCCGTCAACTCTCAGGCCTTTCAGGGATGCCGTATTCCCAGGCGAGTTAATAACACAGCCCCGGTTCAAACGCACCCGAGCAAATAGTTTGCATTTAAATTCCCACATTAGAATGCCCTGTTTATACAATAACTTAATAAATCTAGCCTGGCTGCCAAATTGACAAGAAGGTAAGAGTCATTCATTAAAATGCAAATGCAATTGAGATGAAATTTGGAATACATTTATTACAGTAATTGAACCTCAGTCAACTGTAGTCACAGCACAGATTTTTGAACTGCCTTCCAGACAAAAGGACACGTTGTGTTGTGTCCTCCTCCCCCCTTGCCCCCCACTTCCCAAGTTAACATCTTTGTCAGCATGCAAATTAAAGCCGTTTCCTGCGTGCTAACAATCCTCAATGTAGGATCTCACTCTTCTTTATAGGACAATATTGCCAGAGATAAAAGGTCAACTCTACACACAAAAGATTGCCCTGGTCGCGCATTGTATACACAGCAAATTGATGGCAAACATATTCTCAGTGCTTATTACAAACCACTTTCTTATTGAACCATCTCTGAACACTTCCTTTATCAACCCTTGGGGGCGGGGGAGGGGGGAGGGCTGCCTAGTGGGAATGCCCGGTGTTGGGAGGTTTTGCCAAGTCGGCACCTCACCTCACAGATCAGAAGTTCCAGGAAGATCTCTCTTCCTTCCCGAATGACTCAGCACAGGGAGCAGCACCTATGAACGGGGTTTCTTTCGAACCTTGATCAGGTGGCAGAAAGATGCCGGGGGACGGTGACAGCCATGTAGAGAAGCTGACCTTCCGTGGAGAAGGGGGCTGTGGAGGGACTTGGTTCGGCTCTCTCTGGGTCCCGTGTGGAGTCCCTGTGCTATTTCTTAAGTCTGCACCTTGCAGACCACTGTTGGTCTAGGGCATTTCTCTATTTGGTTGTTCTAGAACGTTTCTCTACCTGCAATGAATACACTATTTAGAAATTGCTACAGAGTCCATAAACCCAACGCCTGCGAATGGGAGCTTGTGCCTGTCTCTACTCCTCCGTGCCCAGTGAGTCGATGCCAGCTCTACCTTCCTGAATTTGTCTGGATTGGGTACCTAACTCTCACTTTGCATTTCTGCCAGTTTAACCTGTTGCTTCACCATGAGATCCCCCCCTGTCCCCCGTCATCTTGGGAGCCCAGGAAGGACCAGGGCAACTAGTAAACGCCTTGTGACCAAAGCTGAAGCGGCCTCTCGGGCGGCCTCCTCATGCCCATCTGGTCTTATTGTGACCAGGAGCCACTCAACATCCTGTGTTAACAACACTGGGCCTTCTTAAAGATCCACTGGGGTTCACTTTCGAACACAACTACCTTGATCGTACATGCCTCGTGTCCTTTCCCTCAAAACATTTCCCTGCTTAAATCCAAAATTTATGTCCGTATTCCTGACACAAGGTCAGGGCTAGTGAGTCCCTTGCTTTCCTCCTCGTGGCTGTGCTGGTTTAGACCTTCTTTCTTTGCCGTTCCCCTGTGTTCATCTCTTTAAATGGTGTGTAGGGAACAGGAGGCAGAGCCCATTCATTTTAAAACTCTTCAGAGCTGGGGCTTTTCGTCCCCAAACTTCATTTCCAGACTTGCTTCCTGCTGCTGCCACCCTAGCCAGAAACAGCCATTTTGAGGTCTCCTAATTCCTTCTGATTCCGTCTCAGCCTGTTGTCCCCTGGCTGGCCGGGGCTCTTTCTAAGATGTGTGACTCACTACTCGGGTCAGGCCCTCCAATGACTTCTCACAGTCCTGGGGTCCAGTCCTCCTCCCTCTTCCTCCTCTGAGTAGTACCATCCTCTAAGATTTGTGCTGTGCCCTACACCACTCAGCTAGCTGTTCCTTTAACCAGTCTCTGCCTGGAATTGGACATGCGTTTCCTCCTCTCTGTAGCGTCTTCTCCGTCTTGTTTTTCTATTTGTCCTTCAAGGCTTGGCCAAATAAATGCTCTTCCCCGATGGCCCCTCCTGCCAGGCTTGGCCAAGTGTGCCCACTTCCTGTACCCATGCACGCGCCATTCATCACACTCTGGCGATGCCCTTTTGACTCGTCTGCTCTTCCTGCTGGACTGTGGGTTCCTTGAAGAAAGGGTCTGGGAAAGAGACCATTGGCACTCACTGGTTCTCTCTTCCTCCCACTCACCCTTGTTCCCAGAGGCAGAAGGTCCGCTTGCCCACCAGATACCCAGTTCCTAGCTTCCTCAGTGACAGCTGTGTTGCCTTGGGCATCCATCCATGTGTCTAGATAATTCAGCCTCTTTTCTCAGTTGTCCTTGTTCAAACTGAAGCCAGCTTCCTGATATATGCCCTTTATTCCTGTCCTCCTCCTTCCTGCCTGTGTCCTGAAAGTCAAGGTGTCATGGTGGTAGCAGCTCCAGCAGCCTTTGTGGAAGCATAAGCAACCATAAGCAGATCAAAAGCAGACACTAAGGACAGTGGATTAAATCTAAGATGGAACCTGCGTACTGGGCAGTCACGAAGCTCCTGTGACAGTCCTGGATCGTCTTTCTCTAGAAAGTAAATGGTATTCACGAGTTAGAGCAGCTCACTCCTCTTTTTACTCTACCCTCATTCACTCTCGTGGCTTCTTAAGACGATGTCAACAGGTTTTGTTGCTGTATTTGCATATACACTTATAATCTACTTTGATGAGTTCTTTATCTTGCTGAAGCCACTGTGACTGCAGACCTTGATTGCAGTGCAGTAGAATACAGTTTCAGTGTCTCTGTCTGTCTCCTTGACCAAACTACTATGATTTCTGCACTTAAAGTGTCATCACCTTCCTAAGCATGGTGGCTCAGGTCTGTAATCCTGGCTACTCAGGAGGCAGAGATTGGGGGAAATCAAAGGGCACTGGTGGGGGAGGAGAGCGATGTCTGGTGATTGCTGGAGGGAGCGGGGCCTCGTGGGTGCCATCTCATCAGACCCTCCGACTGCTGGTGAATGAAAAACCATTATCCCCACTTTGCAGAGAAAGAAACGAAGGCTCGGGAAGTCACGTGGATGGACTGCAGGGTTAGTGGTTGGTAGGGCCTGAGTTTATACTCGGCCAGACTTCCACGAGGAAAATGAATGGGCTTTGGAACCTCTAGTTTCACTGGTTAGTTTTTCCTTGTCAGTTAGCCTCTGCTAACTTGAGAGGACCAGGTAATTCCTTTGAGATGCAATGTCCTCGCCCAGAAAGTTGGGCTAAATGTGGCTATCATGTTGAAAATCATCTATGAGAGGCAGTCAGCCCCGTGTGCAGGAGATTGGAGGTGTCTAATCTGTGGCCACAGTAATTTCTCCTCTTCCTCCTCCTGTCCCTTCTCTTTCCTCCCCCACCCCTGCTCTCCTTCTCCTCGTCCTTCATCACCATGCATAATGGTGTTACAACCCTCTTGCTTCATACACTGGCTGTGAGACTCCCAGACTTCTGGCACCGTGGTTCAGGTGGCAAACTTAGGAGAATTTCTTCTGAGGGTGATGGGAAGCACAGTCTAACTAGACCGCAATTATTTTGGGATTTAGTAAATTGCATTATGAAGTAATTCATAAAGTTCTGTGATCCTTCCAAAAGTAGTGCTGGTAGGGTAAGTGCTTGATAATCATGTAAGTAATGAAATTTATTAAGCCAAGGGGCCAGGGAATTAACCTCTGCTCTGCTGAGTAAGAAGGTACATGCAAGAACCTTCTAATTATTTTTAAGGGGTTTGATTTTCTGGATTCTTATTTTATTTAATCCCCACCTCAGATCTCCATCAAAGAAAATGAAGAAGGAAAAGGAGGAAAGTGGAAAGAGGTTGGAAGGGAAGACTCTCAAATGCTGAGTGGGTGTTTCGGAAGGAGACTGCTCTGATGATGGTGAATCACAGTCAAGCCGACAGGTGTAGGCTGAATGGGGATGTCCATGAATGCCCAGTGAGTAGCCAGCTTGCAGCTTAACTCTGTTGTCAACTTGCTATGCAATACAGGCAAAACTATTGACTTCTCAGTTCTGTTAGCTAGGATTAAATAACATTGCCTCTGTTATCGCTGCCACCACCAACACCAATAGTATTTATCATCACCATCACAGGATCACCATCATCACCAATATCATTTCCACCATCACTAACAGCATCAGCACCACCATTATCACCAGGCTCACCACCAACAGTACCACCACCACCACCACCATCACCAACAGTCACAGTATTACCACCATCACCAACAGTATCACCACCATGATCACCACCAACAGTATCGCCACCATCACCACCATGATCACCATGCTCACCACCATTACCACCACCAACAGTATCATTACCACCATTACCAACAATACCATCACCACCATCAACAGCATCATCACCACCACCCCAAGTAGAATGTTAAGAATGACCATTTACCCAGGCTGTACAGCTACGAATCACTCTAATCCTAAAGCAGTCCTTCATGACACGCCAAGGGATGACTGGCTCCAGTTCACCATGAGGACGTAAGTTTGGACGGCTGATGCAGGATCACCAGCTGCAATTGCGGGGGATGCATATGGGCTGGCCTGCAGGTCTGAGCCTCTCTCCTCTCAGGTGATTTCTATATTATATTAATGTTGTCATTTACTACTATTAATATAACACATGATATTACATATGTCATATAGAAAATAGAAAAATACAATATAACATATAACGTATGAATAATACTGTATGTTATATTATCTCCTCGGGCTTGTAAAGGATGAAAAATAGAGAAAATAGAATATGTGGGAAAGGTTTATAAAAATGCTGCATGAAATATGCAGAACACAGTGCTCGATTGAATATTCACGTTGCTTGAGTCGTGGGGATGGCTGGTCCTTGGAATGCTGCTGATCGCCAAGGCCCCAGTTAGAAGGAGCAAGCAGGCCTCTCGTCCGTGGTTGAAAGTCACACTGAGGAGCGGCGCTGAGGCTGTGAAGCGGCCCCTGCCCTCTGCCCTCTGCCCGCTGCTGAGCTGATCTCCTGACATGAATTCCCCTGGTGCGGGCCCCACGTCCCAGCGCCTCAGTTCCGCCTCTTTTTCCCTTCTCTTTGGCATGTAGCGAGGATCTAATAATATTTTTGGCAATCTGTGTAAATACCACGGCTCGTTGACTAAGTGAGGAGGAGAAAGAGGGTTGCGTTATTTGATCTCCTGTTGATGGTCACTTCTGTTCTTACCTAGCTCTAAAATTAGAGGCGGTGCCGGCCAGCGCCTCCTCGTGATCAGCCCTTCCCCTTCCGTAAGGGCCCAGCCCGAGTGTCTTTGCTGCCAGCAGATCCATGGATTCTGCCCCTTTTTGAATACAGTTCATTTCCTTCTTTCCTTCCTAACATCTTTATTGAGTGCTAACTATGCATCGGGCCTTGTGCAAAGCTGAGGAAAGATGTGATCGTTGAGATGAGGCCCTTTCTTTACATTTGGCATGGATGGCAGGTGCAACCCACCATACCTAGCCGTTAGTTGAGATGGAGCCTGGAGACAGTTCATGCTGGGACCAGCCCTGAGTTACAATCTCCTGATCTCTGTCTCCAAGGTGTGGTAGGATTACAGGCTTGAGCCACCATGCCCGGCTCCTATGCTGCTAGACTTAAGAGCAGGGGCAATTTCCCAGTCTCTCTGTGTGTCAGAACCTGATGCAGGCAGGTGCTTACTAGCACCTGGGGATTGCTCCACAAAATACCACTGGGCGACTAAGTTCGTGAATATAAAGTCCTAATCAAACACATGCCTACTTTTCCTGGGGGTCTCGGCCTTGGCGCTCCCTTACTTGGGTGCAGTGCGTTTGCATTCGGTGTTTGATGGCGCGGTGCCTGGACCCGGATGTGCACGAGCTGAGTGATACACACAGACAGGCTAGAGATGCTGGGCAGCCTCTGGTGTCCACACCTGTTTATAGATTCTCCGCTGGGAAGTAGCCTACCTTGGGGTTCTGGAAGGAAGCAATCAAACGAAATGGACTTGCAGTTCACTGCTCAGGGAGGAGGATGTTTCTTTGCTCTGATGCGTTTATGGGCCCGCCTTCTGCCATGCCTGGCCTTCAGGTCCCTAAAGGGAAGAGGGCAGGCCCAGCATCTAATATCAGGTCACTGTATCAGGCCATCGGGCTTGAATTCATGATAGAACTCATGGGTTTTGCAAGCTTTTGGGACCTCAGTGAGTGCGTGTGCACACACACACACACACACTCACACACACACATACATACACACACACACCCTCTTACAAGTCACCTCAGACCCTGGAAACATCTTGAAATACAGCGACGGCAATCTGAAATGGTGATGTTGTAGGGGGGAGGCGAGGTAGGGGAGGGGGGTTGGGGGGAGGGGAGGCCTGATCAGGCCTGCAGCATCGCCTCCCAGCCCCCCTGCTCCCTGCCCAGTCTACACCCGCTAACAGGTGCCTTGGCTCAGGGCTACACTTTAATTAGTGTGAGTCAGCATTGGTACAAGAGGCCCGGATCTCTTCAGGAAGAAGAATAAAAACCTGCCAAGTGTCAACAAACCGTTCTATATGCATCCCAATTAGGGTGATTCTGGAAGGCAGCCGAAGCCCACCACAGCTCTGGTTTCTAAGCAACTGCCATGAGAAGTTCTGAACCTCATTGGAAGAGGGAGCATCGCCAAGTCTGTCTTGTTAGGGAGCCGAAAGGGCCTCTTCCTGCACCCCACCCTTCGTCTAACCCGTGCCTGACTACGGAACCATCACTTTCAGACGTAGAGGATGACCTGGGGGGTGGGGCGGGCACGTGGAAGGAGCTAAACACACTTGAGGGCAGAGGCTCTGCGGAAAGCGAAGGCGTGGGTGGGGGGACACATCACCCCAATGAGAACTGTCCCCCACGAACCGCGTTCTGAGTCCCCAGCCAGCCTCTGGCGCTCCTGGTGTTCTCTCCTCTTAAGCCCTGCGCGGCCCCGCTGGTCAGGGGCTCACTTTCCAAAGATGGGAGATGGGGGCTCGCAGGATCCCAGCAGCTCGCTAACGTCACACAGTAGGGAGGTGGCGAGGCTGGGACTGGGACTCTGTCGGTGTGAATCCCAGAGTCCTTCTCTGCCCTTTGGTAGCTGTTTACCAAGTCCAGCTTGATGATTCAGTGTTCACAGCGAAATTGTCCCCACAGTGGCGCTCCCATGCGCCCTTTCCCCCTCCCCCTCCCTGCCTTTGCTGATGGTCAGGATCTGCCCGCTGAGCAGTGCCGTCCCCAGGCAACCATATACATCAGATCAGATCTTGCATGGCTGCAAGACTACTGCACCCCAAGACCAGTCCGCCATCGCCCCTCCTCCGGCAATCCCCCCCTCGTGTCTCTGACTCCTGGGAATTTGACTGTTTTAGATTCAGAAGCCACCTTTGTCACTACTGTACCCCTGTGCCCGCACTCAGCCTCCAGGTGGGTACCCACCCCAAGAAAGCAGGGAGAGGCAGACCGACCGACCGTCACTTTTCAGGTGTGTGTATACAGATCGCAGACTCCGGCCTGGACGACGGGCGACATTGCCCACTGGGCCTAGTGAGCAAATGGAAGGGGAGGGGCTGCCGGTGTGGGCAGGAGGAAGTGCGTAAGCGGGGAGACTGGCTTTCCAGGGCACACAGACAACACTTTTCAGAGCAAGCCTGGCTTATCATTTTAAGCCAGACAACAGATATCAGGATTATCTGCTTGATGGATGGTGGGGGGGGGGGGGAGAGGAAGGGAGGATGGACTGCTGGCTAGAGACACAGAAGTTCCCCCTGGAGTTCACGATGGCTCTCCTCAGTGAGAGGAGACTTGGAGGGGCCCAAACTGTAACGCAGGCGAGGGCTGGTTACCTATCACTGCTTGCCCTTGCCACTCTACATTCAGAGGCACCGGGACGGTGCCAAACCTCTGCCCAGAACCTCTGCCAAGGTTCCACTGACCAGCGTCAGGGAGAAGCTGCTGTGTGACCTGTCTGGTTCCCAGCACTGAGCTACCATGTCTTGTCTTCCTTTCCTGATGGGGTTGGCCTTACACATCCATTCCTGGCACACCAGTGCCTGGCACAAGGCAGTCCCTTGTCCCTTCTGCCTAGTTCTTTCTTACTGCCAAAAACTTCCAAAGAAACTTAGAAAACTTACAGGAGCCATGCAAGTAAGAGGTAAGGGAGACTTCATACACATGGAGACAGACACAACACACACACACACACACACACACACACACCTTTTTGTTGTTGTTGGTTATGGGGCTTGAATTCAGGGCCTGGGCACCATCCTTGAACTTTTCTGCTCAAGGCTGGTGCTCTACCACTTTGAGTCACAGCTCCATTTCCGGTTTACTGGTGGTTAATTGGGGATAAGAGTCTCATGGACTTTCCTGGGCTGGCTTTGAACCGTGATCCTCAGATCTCAGCCTCCTGAGTAGTTAGGATTACAGGCATGAGCCCCCCAGTCCCCAGGCCCCCCTCCCCCACCCCGTTTTAAAGCCTGTCAACCACCTTAGGCCCTGACTCACAATACACTGTGTAGTTCCCGCACCCTTCTTGTCTCTTCCCTTACCCTCTACCTCAGCTCTTCGTGCTCTTGTTTTCATCTTTGTATAACTGCTAATAAAGCGTTATTCAGTTGTAGGGCCACAGGGCCCCTTGGCGTGGGACTATGCGAAGTGGCAGCCCCATCCCCAGGCGCATAGGTGAATGAATGACAGCTCTGGAGCGGTGCAAAGGCCCAGCCTTGTCTTCAACACTCGCTGCTTTCTGCCAACCCACTTATTAGCCCTGGGGTGTGGCTAATGGCAGATTCACAGCGAAAGTTCCTGGGATCTCAGTGAACTTTGAGCTGTCTCAGGGCAGGGGAAAGAGATTCGAATTTCTCTGTAGCTCATTGTTTGACTCATATAACTTTTCCTGGGTTAAAGACTAGCTTACCAAACAACGTTTTCATCGGTTTCTTTAACTCTGCGCTCACATTTTTGTCAGGAAACTTTTTTTTTCCCTAAGATGTTGATCTGACCCCGGACAAGTAACTAAAGCTAACCCATGATCAGATGCGCTGTAGTGCACAACTATGCATTCTCTCCTTAAATGGAACCCTTGGGCCTCACAGTCAGAATTTCCTCACCCCAAACTCTGTGCAGACACAGCCTGAGGGAACTTGCAGAAACTCGTTTCTGAGCACTTCTCAGGCCATTTGACTTGATGTCTTCCGTTTTTTTAGCTCAAGGCAGGTTAAGTGCTACTCCATAGTGCTAAACCTCTCCTGCCGGTTTCCATTCCCAATTTAGGGAAGATAATGTTTAAGCCAATTTCTAAGGGCCGTAAGGTAAGTGTAGCCATGGTGGGCATGAGGGTATTATTTTGGCTTTAGGGGAAACATTCAAAGGGTATGTAGATGCCTCAACAGGGAAAAAAAAATAATGAGTTTCATATGAATGTTTCAGCAAGAAAAAGACCAGAAAACTTCTTTGGTTAGGATTTGGCAGCTTCTCTGCTAGATCATGAGCGGGCCTGGGGCATCCTGGACCCCTCCCTGATGCAGATAGCCTGATGTCTGCGTAGCTATGACGATGTGGGTCAGGGAGACACCCGCAAAGCATGGCCAGCAAGGTCTCTTCCATGGCAGAGGGCCCTTCTCTACGGCGACCCCTGGTGGCTGTGCGGAGCAATGGCAGTGTAAGGGCTATTAACTCCTCTGCTGGGTGCGGGAGGTAATCAAACTCAAGAGGAAAGTGAAGGATCCTAAGAGGGAGATGCTAGATTCCCCGTGTTACACACACTTGAGGGCGTGCGGGGCCACAAGAGAGATGTGACTCGGTGTTTGTGGCTCAGGCCGTGTTACAAAAGAGACGCTGCGTATGGTGGGATTGTTCCTTCTCCCGCAGCGGTGCACCGAGGGACAGGAGGAGGAAATAGCATGGCTTGCCTCTTCTGTCGCCTTTCCTTATCCCACTGACTCAAGTAAACCATAGCACCTAAAGTGTCTTAGCCATATGCTCTCTGCCGTCTGGTTTTCCAATTGGATTTTCCTATTGTCAACTCTGGCCCATTGAATCAGTAAGGGAAAAAAATCATAACTCATATGAGTGGATGGAATCCCTGTGGCTGGCCAAGCGTCGGGCTGAGGCATGAGCAGCAGCCATTGGCTGCTCTGTGTGTGTGTGTGTGTGGTGTGCGTGTGTGTGTGTGTGTGTGTGTGTGTGTGTGTGTGTGTGTGTGTGTGCATATAATATGTTGCAGTAGCTGTTAAGTTTTATTGTTATCCCCATTTTACACAGGGGAATGAGGTTCAGAAAGATTAGGTAATTTGATCATGTTGGAACAGTAGTAAGTAGGTGGAAGAGCCAGGATTCAGACTGGTCCCAAAGCTACGCTCTGTTACCCTGTCGGCCAGTCCGGCAGGTACTGGGGAGTTGGAATGAGAGAGGATTCCTGCTCCTGGGCTCTTTTGGAATGGAGCTAGGGGGAAACGCACACCTGTTGAAATATATTTACAAGTGTTGATTTTGGAATAACAGGGTTTAAGCTGTCTGCTATTTTCCTGTCAGTGTTGCTTGGTGCTTGCGTGGGCTGTGGGATGGATGAGTGGCGGCAGCACCGTTTCTCTCTCCGTGGGCTACAAGGCGATATTTTGTCTGGCATCCCCGGGTTGCGCTCGAGTGTCACACGCATGTTCTGAGGGGTAGCCTGATGAGCTTGTAGGTTTCCTGGGTTTTAAATAGCGTTTTATTTTACTGTTAGACGAAAGTGTAGCCAGCTATACAGCGTTAACTACCATCACAGAGATGACATGAGCAAAGAACATGAGTCTACCTGGGCTGGAAAGAGTGATGGGTTGTAGGCACTGGCAGCAGACTCAGCAGAATGAAAGCCACCGGAACAGTTATGGATGGAGAGGCTGGTGCCGCAGTGTGGAGCTGGCCTGTGCGTTAAAGGCCTGGTTCCCCGGTCGGCACGTTGGGAGGTGGTGGGGTCCTCGCGGGAAGTGTGGGGTCATTGAGGGTGTGCCCTTGGAGGGGATGGGATGCTGGTAGTCGCGTCTTCCTCTTCCTCTGTCCCTGCTTCCTGGCTGCCAGGAAGTGACGAGCTTCCTCAGCGTGCGCTTCTGCCATGCCACTCTCTCACCGCGGGGCCAAAACCAACCCTGGTCTGAAATCTCCAAAAGAAAGCCTTACTCTCCTTAAGCTGGGCGTCTCTGCTACTTTGCTAGAGTAAGAGAGGGAGAACTAACATGTTAGCAGCAAAGGAAAGGCTGAGCCCAGCGTATTGCCAAGTCAAACGGAGACTCCAAGAGGCCTGACCAAAGTCCTGACCTAACTTGTGCCCATCTGCGCATTGCACAATAGGAGGAGAACAGACTGCAGATAGCCAAGAAGTCTGATTATGAAAAGTTGATCAGATAAATGATGCTCCTTCTCCCTCCCCCAACACAATGGATTGTTAACCATAGTAAGGTTGCTGTGGTTTATTTTCATCGGGATTATTTTGGCTCATGGTTTTTTGAGATTCACTCTAATCACCAATATAGTAATTATGTTTGTATGAATATTTGATATTAAAGAATTATTGTTCTTTTAGCTGTGGTAATAGTCTTAATAGGAGTCCTCATCTTCTCTCTGTAGTTTTTAAATTATTTACAGATAAAATATATAACGCTTTGAAAATAATGTGTAAGTAAAGAAAATTAGCTGAATAGACAACCACTGACCTGTGTAATTAGTGTACATGTGAAGTTTCATTATACTATTCTGTTCAACTTTGTGGGTCGGGTCGTGGGCCTGAACTCTGGGTCTTAGCTATTCAGCTCAAGGCTAGAGCTCTATCACTTGAGCCACAGCACCACTTCTGGCTTTTTTTTCTGATTATGTGGTGCTGAGGAATCGAACCCAGGGCCTCATGCATACAAGGCAAGCGCTCTACCACTGAGCCACCTTCCCAGCCCTTCTGTTCAACTTTGTATTTAAACATTTTTGCTAAAATGTTTTTAAAAAAGGAAGTTACAGGCACACATATATTGAAACTATGGAAGATAATCTTTTGCTAAGAAAAAAATAGGCAACTAAGTAATATATTCAAAATGGTTCTTTTGTAAACATATATACATCTTTTTATATGTATGCCTAGAAAAATCATTGAATGTTGTATTCATGGGGGGCAGCAGTTTAGTTTTGCCAGAGTGTATTATTTGTATACTGCTGAAAGTTCCTTATAAGGTGAGGCTTCAGAAACTGATAATATCTACAGGTGTTGAACCGATGCACAGCCAGTGATACAACAATCCCCCTTCTAGGTACAGTCCAATAGAAATGCATACATATATTCAACAACAGCAGAAGTGCATGAACGTTCACAGAAGCTCTGTTCATAACAGCCAGATGTGGAAACAGCCCACGTGTGTCCACCAAGCGGTGTCCATGTGATGGATGCTACACACAAGCCGAGACAAGATCTCACAGGCCCAGCTCAGAATCACAACACTGAGCAAGGAAGCTAGATACAACAAGTGCCCGCTGTGCACTTCCATTCATGTGAAACCCCAAGCAGGAGAAAGCTCAGGGTTAGAAGTCACCATAGGGAGTTTCTTTCTAGGCCTCGAGGGCTAGGGCAGGAACATGGTGAAGTTTTCCGGGCAGCTGTGATAATGTTCCTTTGCTCGACATGGGTGGGAGTTGTGTGGGTATGTCCATTTCATGAAAAAAAAAAAATGGTTGAGCTGGGGGTCTAATGATAAAGTATGCTTTCCTGTATTATGTTGTATTTCAACGGCAAGTTTCAGACAATCGCAGAGCTTGTGTTAGTCAGCTTTCCCCGGCTGTGACAAATACTTGAGCAGCCTATGGCTGCTTGGGCCCTGTTGCTTTGGGCCTGTGAGGAGACAATACATGGTGGCGGGAAGTGCCTGGTGGAGGGCGGGGCAGGAGGTGCATGGCAGAGCACAGGACAGGAAGTGCCTGGTGGAGGGCGGGGCAGGAGGTGCATGGCAGAGGACAGGACAGGAAGTGAATGGTAGAGAAGGTCAGGGAGAAAGAGAAGGGAGTAATGTTCCAACATCCCCAGGCATCTAACTTCTAAACTGACCCCACCTTCTGAAAGTTCTGTCCACCTCCCTTAGGATCTTTAACATATGAGGCTTAGGAGGAACACTGAACGTCCTCTCTGAGCAGACTAGAGCCTTAGTATCCAGCCCGTGGTTCTGTCTGTTAGAGCAGTGGTTCCTCTAACACCCTCATAAGAAGAGATTTAAAGTTCATACTGAAATCTGGTCTTCACAGTGGTGTTTGTAAGTGGTGGAGCTGGGGTTTGAACCCAAACGGTGTGGCTCTCCAGGGCCACATAGGCTCACGAGATAAACCTGGCCTCTGCATGCTGTCCTAGCTCCGTTCCTTAGTGACTCAGCCGGCTGCCTGGCCTGTTGGGGAATACATCTAGCGTCTTTGGTTCTGCTTCTCTCCTCAGCCTGAGTCCTAGAAAATGCTAAGGGGGTTGTGAAGCATTTATTCATTCGTGCAACAAATATTTACTAAGCACCAAGGATGTCCCAGACACTGCAACACATGGAAAATCCATTAGTAAGTAACACTGAAATGGTCCCCATTCTTACAGAGCCTTTGGTCTAGTGTAGGAGATGGACGTTATTCAAATAGCCAACCAGAACTGTCGGACCACATACATTAAGGTAGAAGTGGAATGTAGAACAAAGGCCTGGGAATGCATGCAGTTCTCAGCGGTGCTTCTGACATGCCCTGCCGTCCTGGACAAGGGGATTCTTCTCTCTGGTCTCAGCATCCTCATTTGGGACATGGAGGCCTTACACCAGAGCCTCCGTTCCCAAAGTGGCTTCCATTGACAGCCATACCTTGGTTGTACATGAAGACCGATGTTACCATTGTCAAGTAGTAGTTTCAGTTGTTTACTTATAATCTCTTGCTCTTTTTTTTTTTTCTGGACACATATTCCAGTGGATGCTGGAATGTGCCACCAAGACTCTCTCCCCTCCCCATGGAAGCTTTGCTTTCCTAATTGCTTGCTGAGGGCTTATAGCTCAGCTTTTTCCCAGCCCGAGGATTTCCCTCAAATACAGGGGCAAGCTTGCATTTCATCAGCAGCTCCTGCAATTTTACCAAGATCTCATCCTCTTGCCTCCAACTGGACATCTGGAAGGAGCTATGTGAGCTCTGGAGCACGTGGGAGGGAGGTCGCCTGAAGAACTCTCATGATTGTTTCTCAGCTCAGCTTCTCCCTCTGCCCGATCCTGCTTCCCATCTGATAGGTGCTGCTCCTAAGAGCACTCCCAAAGAGTCCCCTCCCCGTATGTCTCCACCTTGGACTTTGTTTTCTGGGGAAACTGACTTATAACAATGAGTGCAGAAGCAAGCCTGGAGGTCACTTCTATAAGGGATTGGTGAGCTGGGCCAGTCACCAGCCCACCCTCAATGAGGATCTGATCGAGCAGGGTGCTGAGCCTATGGGCACTGGCACATGAGAACTAGCTGTGCACGTCTGTTCCCAGCTCCGCGCTCAGTGCCCTCCCATTAGTGGTTTGAAATTGGCCACAGAGGGAATATTTACACCAGGGAAATTAGCATACACTACAGCTCAAGACGTATTTCCCTCACTGAGGAGCCAGAGAGTAAACACTGACCAAGCTGCTCATGGTTCTCCCTCTAGAAGTAGATGGAGTTCACACAGCCCCAGATCTGCTGTAGTAGTTACGTTGTCAACTCTTTCTCGAGTGGTGGAATGGGGTGGGCTATCTGGGAGAGTAAGATGAGTGCAATAACTCAAGTCCGTACTTTGCAGGACCCAGTTGCGGTGGAGTACATATTGAGCCACTAATCACTGTCAGCCATTGTCTCTGAGAGAAAGAAATCAATCCGAATCTTGGAAGGTCTGTTCCCCAAAGGGATGAACTTATTATACAAAGCAGGTGGAGGGCAGAAGCAAAAACAATGGTCAGCATCAGATATTGTTATTCTGTCCAGATCCCCTGTCCAGACAGAAACAGTGACTCCTTCACTGGTGGAGGGACTGGTTCCCGGCTGAAGGCCTGTGGCCGAGTCCCTCCCTCGAACCGCACGGGTACAGAGGTGTGACCTCTTTGGGTTAGCCTGGGATGTCTGTGAGGGGCATTCCTACTTTCCTAGCTTCCCTGGGGACTCTCCAAGGCCTCTGAATAGGTGGATCACAGTTCAAATTCTGTGCTACCCGACTGCAAACTTGCAGCTCCCAGCCTGCCTCCTTAAAGTACTTACCACTTACCACTTACGACACATATTCAACGCGTTAGTGAGTGGATGTGTGTTCAGATTTTTTTCTTGTCTAGTGTTTCCCTCATTGGGCTGGCCATCCAAAGGTGCCTATCTGGTCTGTCATATGGCTAGAAATGGAAGTTCCTGGTTTGATAACTAGGGAATTCCTGGCTACCTACACTTAAGTAGGTTCCTCTACTATTGAACTTTAGAGGGCTTTGAAATACAACTGTGAACCAGGCAACTCTGAGGTGGGAAAGCAATTCATAGCATGTCTGAAACCCCTTTTCCTCACAGCCTGTTTTGTAGGATGAGTACTCTGGGCAACATACGCTTGTCAACATTGGGCAAAAATGACTTGTTTCCGAATGCAGCCAGGAGCTCCCTCTGCTCATATCTGGGGTGGTTTTGAAGATGACAGGAAAAGAATAATTATCATGTGTTGACAGTATTTTATCTCAGAACATTTCCCTGAGGACCTTACCTCTCTCATTGGTAAAAGAACGGGCCAAAGTCTGACCTGGGTGTCTCCTTCTCTAGCTTTGATTTCTCTCTCCTTTTCTTTTGTCTCATCTTGTCTTTTCTTCCTCCTTCTCTTACACACACACACACACACACACACACACACACATGCACAAAACCAAAGGGATAAATTTCCTTAGGACTCATTTACTTAACATTTCTGTTAAGTTGCAGTTCAGCAATGGAATTAACTCATTTCTCCCTGTAAGGAGAAGAGCCTATTTATACTTTGTGGAGGGAGGATCCGTTGTCTATCTTCGGCGGTAGGTAGCAGGGCTTTTCCTGGTACAGGGTCACCCAAGCCTCTGAGAGTGGGAGACAGTGGATTGACAGCCTGCAGCTGACCACAGATGCATGGGATGAGAGGCCCGGACTCCCTGGCCTGGCTTCTGTTTTTAGAGCATTGTAGAGGCTGAGGGAAGGAACTGGCACAGAGGAAGGGACTTTATACATACTGTCTGTCTTATTTGGTACACACAGACACACAGACACACAGACACATACACACACACCAAAAGGCACTATTCCCATCCCATGCAGAGAAACTGAAAGCTCCAGAGAGTTGGAGGCAAGGGGCAGTGTCTCTTTGTCTCCGTAGCTCATGTGCTTGGTGGCTATCCATGAGTATTTTCAGACGTTCTAAGGACAACTGGCATTAAAAACAAAGCTCGTCTTTTTGCCCCTCTGGATATCTTCCTACATTCCTCCCCTATGCCCTCACGGATCCCACAGGGAAGCAGCCCTGCTAGCTTCCCATCCCTTTCCCTCCGTCAGGAAGCCGAGGTCATGATGACTGGTTTGCTCCTGGCCACCCAGAATCCCAGTGCACGGCGGGTAGAGTTGGTATTTGACACCAAAGCCAACGGTAGACTGTCAGCTACATTATGTGAACCTTTCAAGCCCGGCTATCAAACGAAGCATATTGCTTTGCCATCTGGGAAAGAATTTCCGAAAACAAAAGTTTTGTAGAAACCTGTATGCAACCCAAAGTTCAAGAGTTCAGGATATTTTGATGATTAAGATTTCAAAATGTGATCCTCTGAGTTCTTTCTTTCTTTCTTTTTTTATGTGCGATTCTCTGAGGCAGCCCTAGCCACAAAGAAAAGAATAAAACAGATATTTTTTTTCCCCTTCCATGGAGCGACTTGAGAAAAGCAGAGAAGAAAACTTGCCCTAAAATGATGGCTAACTAGAGGTATCAGAGACACACAAAGACATCAGAAACAGAGAAGAGGTGGAGAGAGCCCCCGGGTCACATCCAAGATGATAAAAATGCAATTAACTTGTGCCAGGCTCTTCTAGCCCATAGCAGTGTCCCTTCCGTTGGGTATGTGGCTGAGTTTATCAATTCCTGGCTGAGGACACAGGTCACCTATTTGTCTTTATGAAACACACAGGGACTCATTAATGGCCGCTTGCTGGCTGCAGGGTGCAGGAAAGCCGTGACACGAATCTCTCCCTCATCGGTACAGTTCAGAAGCTTTAACCATGCCTACATCCGTGGCACTGACAGGTATCTAAATCTGTGATCTTAAACAATTCTGGGGATTTGAGAGCAGCCAGTCTGTCTGAGGGCAGCAATATATTTTTTTTCCCCCAACTGTTTAAATTCACTGATTAAAAACCTAGCCTTATCCATAAAGGCATCTGAGTTGAAGTCTATTCTTTCTGATCTCTAAACCTCAGTTTGGGTTAATAGAACGCCATTATAGATTCCAAAGTTTCTTTGAAATGTTGAGCCTTCTGAGTGAGAGATATTAATAAGTTAAATCCTATATCACAGTTCTGATCTTGGGATGCTGGGCTGAGCTGAGATCAAATTTGGGCATTAAAGGAAATAGTGCTGAAATCCATTAGTGATGTCTGCCAAGGGCACAGAAGGGAGGAGTAGGGGAATCTGTGCCTCATGGCTGTTATCCTCGTGGATGGTTTCAATTCATTGAGGAGTTTCATCCATTCTTATCTCAAAAATGATTAGAAGCCCCCTTCACCTCCCAACCCTGACACAAATGGTGTTTCAAAGTAAGTGCCATTGGCATGATTAAATACTGTTCACTCATAAACTAGCCCCACAGGTGAGATGGGAGGATGATGGTCTTACATGTCCTATTGATTTCTCTGCATTTTGTGAGCTAGAGATCACATGGGCCTGTCTTCTTGGCTGGTGAGCCAGCCTGCCTTGGGAAAGCACATTTGGGAAAGAGTGGGACGCGGACAGGTCTTGTGGGAATCCAAGAGCAGAAACTTCCGGGAGAGAGAACCTGGAGATAGTGTCCTCTTTAGAAAGAAATGCATCAACAAGACCTTTCCTGACTCCAGGAAGAATGTAAGACACCAGGCAATACACTTTTCAGCAAATGCTTGTCGATGCCCAGCCCTGCGCTTCACCCTGGAGACAGGACATGCTAACTCTGTCCCAAAGCAACGCAATGGCGACACTGGAGGATGCTCATCCGAACCATAGCAGTGGGTGCCTAACTCAATAAAAAGGTCAAACACAAGCTGCTTTCTTTGCTAAAAAAAATGTTCATTTGTTTATGCATTTATTTTGGGTGCTGGTCCATAGGCTTGAACTCAGGGCCTGAATGCTGTCCCTGAGGGATTTTTTTGTGTGTGTTTTTTTCCCCTCAAGGTTAGTGGTTCTGGGCCCTTTATGTTCTCTTGCCTTGCTTCCTTTGTCTGCCAAGAACAAGCGTCTCCTCGGATGTGCTAAGCAGGTGCAGGCTGGCCTGACATGGGTGGAGGATGACTGAGCATCCCATCAGTGATTTCTGTTGCAGGTATGTTTATTTTCCTTAGGACATCTGCACTAGTAAGTGCTGGCGGCTTGGGTGGAAACTATATCACTGGCTTCAAGAATGGGCCAAGACGTGGGCCGATCCAGAGGACCTCACGTCAGCAGAAGATCGGCAACTTAGTTCATTACATGCTGCTGAGCGCCACCGAGCATCTGGTAGAACAGGCTAGGAGAAGGCAGTTAAGGGTTTTATTCTCTTTAGCATCATGTTAAATTGGCCATGAAGCCAGAGATGGTGCAATTGAATTATAAGAGGGCTGGAGTATTAAATAAAAATCCAGGAAGACAGTCAGGGTGTTTGGCTCAAGGTGGGATAGACTCTAATAGGAAGTGAAACAGATTTTAACAAAACGTAAGTGGAAAAGACAACATCCTCTTTGCTAATAATTCGCCTCATTTAATGCTGGGATTTGGGCTTGGGTGGGTGTATATGTGCGGGGAGGTTGTGGGTCTCATAGAAATAAATGACTCTCCTTGGGAAACAGAGTATTTTCTTCTGGAGGAGATTTGCTAATTCCATAAACGCTGGTGAGATCCAGGCACCCGGCCAAGTGGAACATTTCACTGTGGTTTTCTTGGTTTCTGGCTTGTGATTTTCCTTTCTGGCCATTTTCAAAATTCTCTTTCATGTCCTGCTTAGCCTGTCCATCTGATGAGGAAGTTAGATTCTGGCCTGCTCCAGAGTCAGGGTCAACATGTCTGGCAGGAGCAATGGCCTCTGCTTCTCAACTCAAGGGTGACAGAAAAGCAATTGTCCACATTGCTTTTTTTTTTTTTTATTATTTTTTGGCCAGTTCTGGGGCTTGAATACAGGGCCTGGGCACTGTCCCTGAGCCTCTTTGTGCTCAAGGCTAGCACTCTACCACTTGAGCCCCAGTGCCACTTCTGGCCTTTTCTGAATAATTTATTGGTGAGAAGAGTCTCACAGACTTTTCTGCCTGGGCTGGCTTCGAACCATGACCCTCAGATCTCAGGAAGTGGCTAGGATTACAAGTGGGAGCCCGGCTTACATCTCTTGAGGCCTCTCCAGTCTCCTGGGCTGGTGGAGACTTCAGCCTTCGCCCTTCTCGGGGCTTTTAACAACCAGCTCTCGGAAGAGTAAGGGTGGATGATTTACATGTGATAAACATTCCCGCCGTGATTGATTTTGAGCTTCAACATGACGTTCATGAGCCCAGAGCTGGGAGGGGATCTGCTGCAACCCTCTGTAGTATTTCTGTCACACACACTCTCTGTAGCCATCAATAACCTTGAAAGCCTAGGTGACAGCAAAATGCATTCAGGCTTTGGGAAAGGAAGGGTCTCTGGTGTTTATGATCTGTGTCTTTGTATAATTTATGCAATTACAGACATGACATTAAATTTTTAGCAACTGCTCTGCCCAGTAAGTGGCTCACACATTTCCTGAAACTCCAACAACGTGTTCTGGGTGCGTGCTGGCTCCCTGTCTCTTAGGCCTGATCAGCTTGCCTTGGGCAGGTCTCTGGGGCTTTCATGGATCCAGCCGTCCTGAGAATCGATGTCTTTATCAGCTGTCTGTTGGCAGGAGGCAGGCATTGTGGAAGAGTCCACTTCTAAGACCAGAAATTTTGCTCTGTCTTTGAGCGAGGGCCTGGTTGGGTCTCCTTTCCTTCAAGACAAATCCTGTTCAGCTGTTAGGCGTGGACATAGTTGTAACGGCTGTGCAGGGCAAGTCCCTGTTCTGATTGGTGGGCGCCATGAGAAGCAGCTAGTGTCATGTTTTGGATCTCACCTCAGATCCAGCTTTCCTGGGAAGCCTGGGCTGTGTTCCAAATACCACTGTGGAACACAATCCCTTTTTTCAGCCTCCTCCTCCTACTACTCTTCCTCCTCTTTCTCCTCCTCTGCTTCCTGCTCTAGGCAACCTTCCCTTCACCCATCCTGGAGCTCCACAGCTCCAGCATCTGCCTCCAGACCCCTCCGAACTTGGTTGAAAACATGGCAGAAACCGATCTGGCCGCGGCTTATGGAGGGTCCTTGCAGGTCTTCATCTTGGATTCAGAGAGCCACATGCAATTGGCTTCCTTTTGCTCAGCGCTTTGTGTGAGACTCCAGATGGAGCCCTGTTGGCCTCCCGGAGCTGTGAACATGGTCCAGCAGAATTATTTCGGCCTAGATTTTTATGTGCTGGGGACCCGCAGACGGTGTGGAGGTTCGTGTCCTCGAGGTCTGAGGTCAGGGTGTTGGGAGGGCTGGTGGGGGGCAGTTTTCCCCCTGAAGCTTCTCTTCGCAGCGTGCAGATGGCCAGCTTCTTGCCGTGTCTTCTCCTGGCGCTTTCTCAGTGTGTCCATCCCCGACGTCTGTCTCTCATTGCACAAACACACTGGTCAGATTAGATCAGGGTCCCTGCATTTGTTTTGTTTTACTTCCATTAGCTCTTAGTGGCTCTAACTCCAAATAAAGTAACTCTGGAGATTCAGGCTTCAAAATAGATGATTTATTTTTTTCAGAGCCAGGGAAGGAAGAGCACAGTGTAGTTCATAATAAGAATTAGACAGACACTTGAAAGATGATTGGTCCAAATGAATATATGCTTTAAGTATGAGATACACTGGAGGTTTTTTTTTTTAAATCATTCATTATTTTCTACTTGTTTACCCTTCTCCATTGGGTATGGAAAACCGAAGGGTAAAGAATAGTATTAACTGATTAAAAAAAAATCCTGATTATATGTTCGTTGACAATGTTCTGGATACATTAGGTTAAATTATATTGTTAGAATTGCTTTTGCTTGTTTCCTTGTACCTTTTTAAAAAATAATGTAGCTAGTCAAAAACTTACAATTATATAGATCTACAGCTCATGCTGGGTTTCTGCTGAATCGCAGCTCAGAGGGCAGGCACACCCACCTTCTGTATTAGAGGAATGACTTCCACCCTCTCAGACCGTTCCCACCCGTCCCAGAGGCTCTGCGACCTCTTCCCTTCCTCAGCCTTCCACACCTCCTCTGTGGAGCCATCCTTTCTGTGGAGTTGTGCTTGCTGGTCCGAGGCGGGGAGCCCTGGGTGGCTGGGCGTGGAGGGACCTCTGCGCGCGTCTCGTTGTACCCCTCAGGGCTCGGAGTGAGAGATACCGGTGTATCAACTGCCCCCTTGCTCACCTGTCCTGGCTCCTCCTTCCAACTCTCGGGACAGAGATTGAGCAGAGGAAAAAGATTCCGTCTCGCAGCCCAGAGATGGCTTAAAATAAGCGCCCAGACCCCGGTTTGCTCAGGGCATGGGGGAGGCAAGGGATGGAGAGAGGGTAGGGAGGGACTCTCAGGGCCACGGAGAAGCTATTTCCCTGCACCCCCCTCCCTCATTTCACAGGGAGTGAGCGGAGACCTGGGCAGTGTTGGTGTCTGATCCCTGGTCCCCCTGACCTGCTGGGGTCATTGCATGGGCTGGGAGTCAAAAGGGAAGATTTTTTTTTTTCTGGAATATATCAGGTCTGGGAAGGAAAGCAGAGGGAGGGCCCAGGGAGGGAGCTCTCAGGAGACTGACCTGAGCAAGGCTGTGGAGGAAGGTCTGGTTCAGAGACCCTTCCCCACCCCCCACCCCTGCCCCCGATTTTGTATGGGTTACCCGTGTGTGGTCATCCACAGCCCGCACCCCCTGCCATCACGTGATCCTCGGAGCCAGCCCCTGTGGGGGCCACTCACCGGCTTCGCGTAAGATCTTTCTTGAGGCTCACTATGTCCTTGCTGATGTACCTGATGCTCTTCAACGGCTTGTCTTGAGCCTGATGGGAAGACAGGAAGCGAGAGAAAGGAAAGGAGCGTTAATGCGATTGTTTCCGGTGGAGTCAGGTGGTGGGGGCCCCCGTGTGCTCTCGCAGCAGCGCGAATCAGCCGACTTCCCGTCATGACAGCACATGCCTGGGTAATCAACCTAGGAAGAGAAAAGGGTTATTTTAGCCCGTAGTTCTTGAGGTTCCAGTCCGTGATCAGTTGACCCTATTGCCCCAGGCCTGTGGAGAGGAAAGCTTCGTGGTGGGAGCACTGTTCTAGAGCAAAACTGCCCACCTGCAGGTCAGGAAGTGAAAGAGAGAACAAGGACAGAACCCGGCTCCCACCGTCCCAGGACCCAAGGGCTTCCCGCTAGGCCCTTGCTCCTAGGCCAGCTCCTCCCCAAAGCACCCCACGGAGGCCTAGTCATAGCGTTCAACATCCAAACCATAGCAGCACCTGTCCGGGATCACCAGCCCAGGCCGCACAGCCTCCATCGCTACCTCGAGAGAGGCCGTGAGATACCGGGGGTGTAGCTGGTCCCAAGCTCTGACCCAACGTTGCTGGGCCTCAGTTTCTTCGGTAGATTAGGGGAATAATTCCTACCCCGTTGTGAGGATTAAATGACGTGCCAAATTCCCACCTCATAGCAAGCATTTAATAACCAACAGTGACTTACTAGCGTTACACTTAAAAGCAGATAATTAAACGTTAAAATAATTATTATCATCAGAGTCATTGGCAGCTGATTTAAAGTGCTGACTCTGGCCCTGGTAAAGACCCCCATGGACATCCCCCTCGCCCCCAGGGCAGGACTTTAGGAATGGATTATCTCTATAATTCATGGGGTGTTCTTTCCCCTCCCTCCTCACTTTAACAGGACATGGGGTGAGCACCACAACCCATAACCTTATCAACCAGGGGTTGATACCTAGTCCACACAGGGAGTTACATTAACTGTATTTTAACATCAGAGTCACTTTTCTCAGCCTCCATTTTAGAGAAACACTATTCGGGTGATAATGGAGCTGACAAACAATCGCTTATGTGCAATCATGTCATCGTGTGACATATTACTCATGCACAGTGCACAGTGATGTCATAGCAGGACACATGTGAATTGATGGCCTAGTGTGACGCATTGCTCATGCAGTGATGCTGGTGTCAGCAAGCCTGCTGTGCTGCCAGTGGTATGAAAGTACAGCATAGCCGGGCACGGGTGGCTCACGCCTCTGAGATCTGAGGGTCACAGTTCAGAGCCAACCTGGGCAGGACAGTCCATGAAACTCTTACATCTAATTAACACCAGAAAACCAGAAGTGGAGCTGTGGCCCAAAGTGGTCGAACTCCATTCTTGGATTAAAAAAAACCCACACCCATGAATAACCAAAAAAAAAAAAAAAAAAGTAGGGCACATAGAATTAAATACAGTATATGCTGCTTGAAACTAAGCTGGCACATTATTGGTTTAGGCATTTACTCTATTGTACTCTCATTATTTGAGACCACACGCTTATTAAATGCTGCCGACGTGATGTCTGTGTTGCCAGCAGCCCTGCATACTTCACGTGTATCCCATTACATCATTGTCTCGTGTGTTTGATTTAGTCTGGTGTGTTTTTGCTCATCATGGCTCGAAGAGTAACATACACACACAAAATCGTGTCACAGTAGTGCAATAGCGAGAAAACGATTGTCATCGTGGGGAGAAGTCAGGTCTATCCACGCAAGGCCATACGAAGGATGTGAGTTTTATTGTTGTGGCTTAATGTTGCCATAGACACTTATTTATGGTTGTTGGAGAGCGGCAATGGAATATAATTTTATGTGAAAATACAAGTTATAAAATGAAGAGAAATTTGATCATGGAGAACTTTAAGATTTATACTGATAAGATCTATAGAAATTTCCTACAAATGGTGTGCTAAAATTTTTGATATATAGGCAAGTGTATGTGTAATGATATGATAACCTAGAAGGTAAATAGAGCGAATCATTAATAGAGATGTCCTATCAGGGTGTTTGAGTTGTTAGTAATTAGACTAACTTTTTGCTTGGCTTATTCTTTTCCCTATTCTTCTATAATTTACATATATTAATTCTAACAAAACAGTAATGTTCTTCATGTTTGTACAGCGGTTTTGAACAATTCTTTTGATGCAGGCAAAAATATAAATGTTTAATGCTGACTTAAATTGAGTTGTCTAGGGGCATCTGGAATGATGTAAGTTAATGGTTCATTTTAAGCCATTGTATCAAGTGAGGTCTGGACAGGAAATTGGAGCTCATGAGGGTGGGGGTGGGTCTGGTACAGGAAATTTAATTCTGGGGAAGAGTTACATAGGTATTGGAAGAGGTTCTCAGGGCTTTTCCCACAGCTTAGATGCATATCCAGAATGGAGATAATTCTCTCTTAAAATCATTATAAAAACCCATTGTGTCAAGTCATCTTTCTGCCGCTGTAACAGATACTGAGAAAGTAACACTGCAAAGGGAAAAAGGCTTATTTGGGGCCAGTTTTGGGCATTTCAGTCTGTGATTGATTGGCTACCTTGTCTGGGGCCTATGGGGAGCCAGCTCAACACAGGGCTGGCAAAAACACACACATCTCCAGGCAGGGCAGGGAAGAAGAAATCAAGGACTGAGACCAGACCCACAATTCCAACGAAGCCACTCCCCCAATGACCTGAAGACCTCCCACTGAGGCCATGCTCCCAAGGAATTGAAGACCTCCCACTGAGTCAGCAACCCCCCAGAACCTGAAGACCTCCCCCTGAGGCCACGCCTCCAATGATCTGAAGACCTCCCCCTGAAGCCACGCTGTCCAATGACCTGAAAACCTCCCACTGAGGGCATGCCTCCAATGACCTGAAGACCTCCCCCTGAGGCCACGCCTCCAATGATCTGAAGACCTCCCCCTGAAGCCACGCCGTCCACTGACCTGAAAACCTCCCACTGAGGCCACACCCCCAATGACCTGAAGACCTCCCCCTGAGGCCACGCCTCCAATGACCTGAAGACCTCCCCCTGAAGCCACGCCTTCCAATGACCTGAAAACCTCCCACTGAGGCCACACCCCCAATGACCTGAAGACCTCCCACTGAGGCCATGCCTCCAATGACCTGAAGACCTCCCCCTGAAGCCACGCCTTCCAATGACCTGAAAACCTCCCACTGAGGCCACACCCCCAATGACCTGAAGACCTCCCACTGAGGCCATGCCTCCAATGACCTGAAGACCTCCCACTGAAGCCACACCCCCAATAACCTGAAGACCTCCCATTGAGCTCCATCTCTTAAAGGTTCCACCACCTCTCAGTGGCCCCTAGCTGGGAACCCTGCTTTTAGCATGTGAGCCTTTGGGGGAGTCTAAACTATAGCAGCCATGTTTCTAGGGTGTGCAGACCCTTCCCCCTTCTCCCAGTTTCTTTCTCTGGAAACTATCCTGTGTTCCAAAGCTTTGAGGGCCATTTCATCCTCCCTCAGAGCCTAACCTGTCCCGTGTCCCATTTCCCCAAGTCCTTATGCACCCTGCTGAGAGTAACACGTCTTCCTACCAGGGAACACATTTCCCAAACAGCTCCACACTCAAGATTTTATTCTGGCTGTGAAACTGACTAATGGAAGATCAGGAGAGGGTTTTTTTTTTTTTTTTTTTTAAATTTAGGCTAAAGACCAAGCATAATATAATTTGACCATCATCTGGTGATGTTTTACACTCTGCCACTCTTCCCAGCTTGGTGACACCAGAGCTACCTTGGGGACGGCTGGCTTTGACCTCCTGTCCCTGTGGCCCCCTCTCCCCCCAGGATGTGTCATTCCAGCACAGTGACGACTCCATTCTTTGTTTCCTGGAAAACAGAGTCGGGCCTCTGCCTTCCCTACATGCATACGTGTCAGCAGCAGCCTTTCTCTGATTTTCTTTTAAGAGAAATCTTGAGAAATGCCATAGGCTGTTGGATAATGTATCAAGTTCAGAGCTGATAAACGTGGAGAGGGAGGTGGGTTTGTGGACTCCCAGAGGAGCCAGAGGTGCAGATAGTTTCGTTTCTGGCAAATATCCTCATATTTAATATTCATGAATTGGGGCTGTTTCAACAGTAACATCTGGAAGTGATTTTGTGTCACCAACAGAGTTGGGAAGCGAGAAGAGACAGGGACGAATTGGAAAAGCTTTGCTGCTCGAAGAACCCGGGTTTGAGTCCTGGCTCTGTTATTTGGGCGTGAGTTGCATGCACTTTTGGAACCTGAGTTTCCCCACCTGTAAAATGGTGCTAATGGTAATTCTATAGATAACAATGTGTTCACCTGCGTGCCATCCTATGGGTGTTATTATGATACTGTGATTGTTATTTTATAGAGGAACAACTAAATTGACATACCATGGAGTGGAAAAGTCTGGATCTGAACTCAGGTTCAAGCAATATCAAAGCATGCCTTCTCCCTCCTTTCCCTTCCTCCCTCCCTCCCCGCATTCCTCTGTGATGACAAGTTTGGGTATGTAGCCCAAGCTGGCCTTGAATGCTTGATTTCCTTCCCTGCTGCAGCCTTCCCGGGTGCTGGGATTACAGGTGTGAGACACTAAGCCTATTCACATCTGCTGTCGGGTTCTTCCGCCCTGACCCCTAGTCCTGCTTTGCATCCTGGGGATTGAGTCAGGCGAGGAGTCTCTGCCTCTGGATTTACAGACCGAGCCTCCCTCGCTCATCAGCTGAATATTGTTGGATTACATCATAAAGATTTTTATAGGGCACACAAGCAGAATGATTTGTCGAGGGTCACGGCGGGGGAGGGCCAGTGTTCTACATATCTGTTATTCCTCTGTGGTTTATGAGGGGATGCGCCAGGCCCATGCTTGTTATTTCTTAAAAACAATCCTGCATCCTGGAATCAGATTAAGATGGAAATGAATTCCTCTTCAATGTGCCCGGGCTGATTCAGACATCAGGGAGCCACTGGGGGAAGCTGAGCAGTGGGGAGGGGAGCAGACTGTTTGGAGAGAGATCAGCGAGGAGCAGGAAGAGGCCTGGCAGATTCCAGACTCACTGTGGAGAAGCTGTGAGAAGCAGAGTGAAACCATGACACACAGGCCAGCAGGCCGGGAGGATGGGCAGAATGCAGGCGCTCCGAACACCCACAGTGATTAACACCCACAGTGATGTCCTCTCTGGCTTTATCGCAGCAATGCGCACTGGGGGGGGGGGGGGGGGACCTTTACTCCTGAACTTGTGACCACTCCCTCACGCAAGCTCTTCATTTCCGGAACCGGAAATGTTCTCTTTGTGGAAGGCAGAGAGCATCCATCCATCAGATGGGACCAGAAGAAGGGAGCATGGGTTCTGCAGGGGTGGGGGGACTGGTGTGTGGGGGGGGGGCTGTCATCGGGAGAGGGAGGGGCCCTCTGCGTTGGACTGAGGAGCCACTCTACAGCAGAGGTCGCCAAGGCCGGCAGACACTGAGAAGCAAGGGAGCAGGGGTCTCTGGGAAGGAAGCTCTTGACGTCCAAGTTGTGCTTCTGTGCCTGAGCTCCCTCTGTGTCATGAAGGAGAGAACTTGATGAATAGGTCCCATGCCTAGCAGACTTTCCTTGGTTCTCAAAGTCCAAATCCTCCCCAGCACCGCACGCTTCCATGGGAACCAATTCATGCCTCCTGCCTTGTCTCCCATTTCTTCCCCATCCTCACCCCTATGGCTTGCGGGCCTTGAAGTGACCTGTGTGTGCCAGGCTCTTTCCAACCACAGGATCTGCTGTGGTGTCTTCCCAGGAAGCTCGGAAGTCATACACTTCAACTTGTTAGCTCTGACTCACCTTTACTCATTTTCACTCCTTGAAAGGGATCGTGTAAGGGTGTTCAGGATTTTGGTCAGTCATGGTGCCTGAACTCATGGGGCCTGAACTCTGGGCCTGGGCGCTGTCCCTCAGCTCTTCAGCTCAAGGCTAGCACTCTACCACTTGAGCCACAGCGCCACTTCCGTTTTTTTTTTTTTTTCTGCTTATGTGGCACTGAGGAATCGAACCCAGGGCCTCATGCATGAAAGGCAAGCACTCTACCACTGAGCCAGCTTCCCAGCCCCGGGTGTTCAGATCGGAGAGATAGGTCATTCACACTTTAGTCTGAGGGCATGGAATCTCTCTTTGGGGGGTGGGGTGGTGAGTGGGAAGGAGTCAGTGTCCAGCTCACCCCCAATGGTCCAATTTTTAGCATATTGTCAGCACTGGGCTTGACATTTTACACAATCTCATCTGCTTCTCCCAATAACCGAACAGGACAGGGGTTAATAGACCCTTTTAGGAAAGGAAATCCGGAAGTACAGGAAGTTGTAAGGTCACGTAGATGGCCAGTGGTGGGAGCCGAGACTGGAGCAGTCTCCTTGCGTTTACAAACAACCCTGATCCTCCCTGAGTAACGCTGAGCCTTCTGATGCTTGGTGCTGGAGGGGGAGACACTATGGACCTGCTTGTTGTTTTAGTTCCTTGTGTCCTCAGGAGGAAGTTTGTTTCCTGAACAGGAAGACAGGGCTTGAGGAGGCTCTGGGGATTCGCTTCGGAGGGCAAGGAGCTTTGGGACGGGAGTAACGTTGAGTTCTGAGCCTGAGACACCCCACGTGCTTTTGAAGGATGGTTTCTTGGTTCTCCTCATGTGATGTGCAAACGCAGCCATGAGCGGCTGTAATTTTCGCGTCTTGAATCATAAGCCATACGTGAAAAGCATAACTTGAGATAACAGGGCGGACCGCGGCCGGAGAACACCCACGCTTGCTCAGCAATGTCGCAGCGCGGCGTCACAACAGTAGGTGGCGCTAGATGCCAGAGCTTCCAACCAAGCCCTCCTTTCTTCAGATCTTTCTCGGCCTCCCTCTGCTCTCACTTGATTGAAATGGAAATTGACTGCTACCATCCAGGAGCGCCCCCCCTTCCCCCCACCCCTCCCCTGTCTGCCCTGGGACTAAGTCGGCATGCCAGCAGCAGCCAACGTGCTAGCCACTCGGTTAAAAAAAAATTAATCAAATGCATTAATCTCATAAGCTCTTTTGAAAGACTAGATAAGGAAGGGCCGGTGCGGCCTAGCTATCAGACACCTGCAGCCCCTGAGAAGCCACAGGATGGGGGGGGGCCTGCCTCTCAAAGCCCTGGAGGAGCCCTGGGAGATGACCGTCCGCCCGTTTAGTATGGAGAGCCTTGCCAAGGGCTGTCCTGCTCGATAATTACAGCAGCACTCCTGTCCTCGGAGTCTAGAAACGCACTGGGCTTGAGAGGGTACACAGCCTCGACCCAAGTGCCACAAACGACATACTTTCATTCTTCTATTATGGCTGAGTAATACTCTGTGTTGTGTGTGTGTGTGTGTGTGTGTGTGTGTGTGTGTGTGTGTGTGTATACATTGTTTCTTTATTCATTTGTTGCTGGCCACCGAGTCTGATTCCATATGTCAGCTCTTGTGAATCGTGCTTCAGTAAGCGCGGGTGTGCACGTGTCTTTCAAGCACGCTGCCTTCATGTCTTTTGGACACATACTTAGGAGTGGGGTAGTTGTATGAGGAACTTCAGATCCATGCTGACTTCCATCCTGTGTACACACTCATTTAACTCTCCACCCGCAGGGTACATAGGGGCTCCCCCCCCCTCCTCCTCCACATCCTGGCCCGCACTTGTTATTTGCTGTTGGGACTTTCTTAGTTGGCGCGTCGGCATGGGTTTGGATAGAGCCTGCATCTGATCATTTAATGTTTGCAGTGCACTTGGCCACGTGGCCTCTGACCCTGGCACTCTCCCCTTCCTGGATGGGGCATTCACACCAAGGGTGGTCAGGAACTTCCGCGGTGGCGGCGGTGGCAGCTCCAGAAGTTTCTTTCCTGTTCTGTACCGGTGCCAGCGTGGTGGGGGTGGGGAAGGCCGACCTGGCACCTGCCACCGTGAGCAGCTGTTTGTTCCCAGCTGTCCTCAAAGTGGTTATATCCCACTAGTGTGTTCTGGACAGTGGAAGTTTCTGAGTTGATGATGGAGCTTTGCAAACATGAGATCTGAGCGCAGCTGTGATTCCTGGAGACCGCCTCGGCTCTGGAAGGAAGAACAGAACTGGGCATGCAGCATCCGCCAGAACTCTGGCTGCATCCCGAGGAGCCCTGCGGTTGATGAGTGGGCTGCGATTTGCATTTCAAGATTTTGCTTAGATTCGTGAAACAAAGAAGAAAGTCGAGTGGCTCCAGTGTAAAATCTCTCTTGTTATATCCCACTTACCTCTCGGCTCTGTTTTGTATTCACCTTTTAGATGTCATGCTCGAAGCCACTGATTTAAGTGGCGGTGCTTTTCAGGCCATAAATTGAGTTTTTCCCCCCTCTCTCTCTCCTCCTCTTGTTTCTAGCCTTGCAGCACGTGCAGGAAGAGTGACCTTGCCAGACTGCATCTTTGGTCTTCGGCACAATGCCAGGCAGAGAGTGGTTTCTCGGCAGTTGTTTGTTGAGGGGGTGAGTAGCTGAATGAATGGATGGATGGATGGATGGGATCGTCCAGTCATCGATTTTCAACTTTTAGACTCAGCTTAGAGACAAAAACCTGGGGGAAAAACCCCAGTCACAGGTACAGAACAGAATAAGCAAGCTATCAATCCCGAAGAGGTAAAAGATGCTGGGAGCGCTGATAAGATCCGGATCTCTTCTCCTGCAAAATAAGGAGCCAGAGATCCTCCCTGGGGTGAACGGAGCAGGAAATACAAGTGTGCTATAGTTTTGAGAAGTTACGGAATTAAGGAGCAGGGAAGTAAAAGCCGCACAACTCTCGAGGGGTTAGGAACTGGCCGTTGGAAATGGGGGAGTCACGGAGCAAGCCCCTGGAGTTGTCAGCGTACAAGCTGAGATCCGCGAGGGGAAACCTGAGCAATGTCACCATCACGGGTCACTGGCAGACGGCACAGGGTCACAATGAGCCTGGTTTGAGGCTGGAGGAGGCAAAGGAAAGGGACTCCGAGGAGACCCTATTTTTTTTTTTTAAGCCTGTGTATATTTTACATTAATTTTCTAAAAATCAAGAGTTTTGAAAACGCTAGCTGTAATTAATTAATATACGGAGCCCCGCTTTGTTCCTGGGGGGTGGGGGAGCAGGGGCGGGGGCCGGGAAGGGTTCCTCAAAAAAACATAACCAGCCCCGTCATATCCATCCTCATTTCAGAGTCCAGACAAAATTAATTTGGAAAAAAGAAAATACAGCCGGGAGCGGCCTTAACAACCTCGGGAAATCCAGGGAAATGTAATTGAGTAAGAATTATCTCCTTAATTACTTCTGACCAAATCAATAACGGTGCTAGATGAGAAGGCGGGGTGACCGCCGGTGAGCATCAAGCTGCGGAGACACTAATTGGGGTTCAAACTTGTAGGAAGAGCAGAGCGTCTTCGCTCTTGTGGTCAGCCAGCACGGTGCCTGGCCTGGGCCAGGGGTGGAGGGGGTGGGGGCGGCGCAGGGGTGGAGACAGGACCAGGCAGCTGGGAGCTCATTACTGTTGAATGGGGACATCTGGGCCGAGGAGGTGAGGGCAGGGCGCCTGGGATGGCATCAAACGCTCCTTTTCCTGCTTTGCTGGGGTCCGTCAGGGACAGGGGGAGGTTGGCCATGTCAGTTAGAGGGAGGGGAACCAAACGCCATGAGCAGAAGTGAAGGAGTTTTCTTGTTGGCAGAGCCTTGAAGGTCTCATGAAAGCCAGCTTGGAAATGCATACCTTTGACTCAAAGAGGCCCTGTTGGGTTGACCTTCTAGATCAACCTTCTGGATCTGTGGCAGCTTCGGTCTTGCCGGGATTACCGTGGGTGAAAGTCTGCTCTGGAGCTGAGATTCGAAGGTGCCCCGTTGGCGGCCCTTGTGCGGGCTTGCCCTGTCCATGGCTGTGGGGCCTGTGGGCCTGTCTGTCATTGGCTGGGCCTCCTGGCCGCCCTTCTCGCTGCCTACATCTGCGCTCCCTCCCTTGTTGTCTGGGAACTCCATTGCGAGAAACAGAGAAGCCACATTTTGAGAGGTTGAACTGAGAGTCTTTATGAGAAAGCCGGTGGCGGCAGGTGGACTCCTGTCCCAAAGACCTGCAGCCCAGAAAGTCGTTTGCACAAAGCTTTCAAAGGCAAAAGCCACATGCTTGAGGTGGGGACCACGCCTTAACAAAAATGTCAAGCAAAGCAGACCATCTAGGGGAATACTCGGGCGAGCATCCTCTGCAGCAAAACTTCCCTGGGTCTAAACAGCATGATACCTCTGCATCGTCAGAGAACGGCCTGTTTCACCTTGAGGCTTTTCAGAGCTGGGTGAAAAGCCCCCACCACCCGGACAAGATGTGTGACTTAGACCCAGTGTACCCCTACTTTCACCCTGACCCCTTGGGCTCAGGAATGGAGCCTCCTCCGGTCGAAGGTGCAGGACATTCTTTCATTCCCACAGGGTTTCCCGAGTGCCTCTCTTAGGCTCCCAGCCCAGAAATGGACAATTACTTCAATACCACCCGATGCGGGCTGAGGCGGGAGTGGGCTGGGGGAGTATGGGTCCCAGCAAGGAGGATGAGCCGTCAGGATGAGAGGAATACCTTCCAAGCCTGGGCAGTATCCTCGTGGACTAGATGGCGTGAACACGTGAGCGGAGGGACATGGTCTCAGCTTGGCTTCATCATTGCCCTGGGGACACATGCATCAGAGCGCCACATCGCACACCAGCAGCACGCGCTGCAGTGGTCAGCACGAAAAGCAAATAAACAAGAGCAGGACGGTGTGCCAGACATGCCCAGAGAGAGATCCAGGGGACTTCAAGCACCGAAGGCAGCTCGCTGCAAACGTAGCGTGCGAACGGGGTTGGTGGTGGGAGAAGATGGCGAGGATCAAGAAGGTGCTGCAGGAAGGGCCCAGTCCCGCAGGTGACAATCAAGTAGGGACTTTAGCTGAGGGCGGAGGGGGGAGATGGTGTTGCCAGGCCGCTGCTGCGGGGCGGGCGGGGGGGGGGGGCACCACTCAGGGTGAGGGCAGGACACCACCTGTTTGCAGCTAGGAAATGAAAAGCCCACAGAACCTACTGCTTGGGAGCTGTGTTGAGTCATCCCCTCTGACTGATCGATTTATTGAGCTCCTAGTTCTTCTGGCTAGGAAGACCTGGGCGGGACCTCATGGAGTTTCACTTCTCCTCAAGCCACAGAGCAGTCTCGAGGCGTGGCTCACACAGAACACCCCCCCCCCGAAAATGCCTCCCTCCCCTTCCCCCCCCCCCCCCCCCCCCCCCCCCCGTCACTGGCCAGGATCAGGATCATCGGCAGACACAAGCCCCACTTTGAGATTCATTTTCCTTGTGTGCCTGCTTCGTGGGGTTCTGATGGAGGTTCAGGAGGCTAAATGTGTGTGTATAAAGATCTCAGGGCACAGAGCTGGGTGTGTGAAGAGGCTCTCAGCAAATGCTAGTTGTTAATGTAATTGTGATAATTAATAAGCCGTGCTGTTAATGAAAGTGTAAATGCTGGCGATCTGCCACACGACCTCCAGCTAGCTGCTGATTTACAGTGGCCACTTGGTCTGTTGGTCCGATCAGTAAAATAGGGTTATTATCCACCCTTTGCTCATGACACCAGAGCATTATGAGAATTAATTAGAAGTTTTATAATGTACTATGCACTTTGATGCTCCATAAACAGAGAAATGTGATGGTTGAATATTTATAAAGTCCTCATTACTGGGATCTTGAATTGCTTTATTGATGTTCAAGAAATCCAACCTTCCAAAGGTATGTAAATCCACCTGAGTCAAATAAAAGAATACTGGGTTCTTATTGTCTATGAATAACTTAGGAACCCACCATTTGGGAATTAGTAAGCTGATTTCAACATCTGAGTGTCAGGAAGATGGAAGGAGGTACTGGGGTTGCGGGGCTGTCTCTTCCTCTAGATTTGAGGTCCTATAGGGCAAAGACTCCATGGAGGCCTCCAGAAGATTGCTACATTTTGAGCACAGAATTTGACATGCAGCAAGTGGATAAATGCTTGATAAAGGGTGGATGAACAGGTAGAGAAAAGCATGGATGGAAAGATGGACATATGGGTGGATGGGTAGCTGGATGGACGAGTGGATGATGAGGAACAGGATGGATAGGCAGAGGGACAGATGGATGGATGGGTGGATGATGGATGAATGGATGAGGAGAAGGATGGATGGCAGATGTGATACAGCAGGTAGGTAAGTTGTTGAGGAACCCAGTGGCTGGTACTGACGGCTGCACTGCTGATGTTAATGGAATAACTTAGGACATACAGCAGCGTCTTGCTGACTGGAATCCCACTTCACGGAACATGGCGGCCCCAGCCTGAACAGCCAAGGCCAAGAACCCCTCTGCCCAACATAACAGGAGGGGTTGATGACTCATAACATTCTCTCAGGAAGGTAATACTAACCCAGTTTTCCAGATGGATAGGTGCATGGGTGGATATAAGAGAGGAATGATGGGCAAAGAGACAGATACAGAGAGAGAGAGAGAGAGAGAGAGCACCAGTGGCTCACACCTGTAATCCTAGCTACTCAGGAGGCTGAGATCTGAGGATTGCGGTTCAAAGCCAGCCTGGCAGGAAAAGTCCATGAGACTCTTATCTCCAATAAACCACTCAGAAAACCAAAAGTGGCGCTGTGGCTCAAGTGGTAGAGCACTCGCCTTGAGCTGAAGAGCTGAGGGACAGCGACCAGGCCAAGTTCAAGCCCCACAACCGACCAAAAAAAAAATGGATGGATAGAACCCTTACCTCCCAGTATAGGATATTAGTGGGGTCTGGCCCTAAATATTTGGGCTAAAGTAGATAGTCACGCTGGCTCTGAGGCAGGAAAGACATTTGGGCAGTGTGGCAGATGAGAAAGACTTTTGGCATCACACAGGCCCGGGGTACCGGCTCAGTGCCTGTAGGCCTTCGGATTTCTTTCCTAGTTCTGTCTTCGTGTGTCTCTTCTCCCTCTGGGGGCCACCTATCCTCCTGCCGCTTTGTCCTGTGAACAGTTTGTAGACTCATTTATACTAAAGTGAGAGAGCTATGAGGCATTCCTCAGCCTAGCAGCACTGTCACTTGGAAAACGGAGTGTACGGAGTGGGAAGGGCCTGGCACAGGGGCTGCTGGATCCAGGGTGTGGTTTCAGGTATTTCGGGGGGGGGGGCGAGGGTTGGTGTGTCAGGACATGTTTTGGAGTGGGACCATGCTGGTTCCTGCTGATCTTGCTGTTCCTGTTCCCGTCACCCTAAAGGGCCCAGCTGATTGAACATGGTGCCCAGGAGCAGCTGCCATGAGCAGAGGCAGGTAGATGTGGGGCAGGAGGAGGAAGGGCTGCAGGTAATCGGGGGGTGGCATCACCGCTGCCTTGCCCTTCTAGAATCCTGGGTCTTCAGAGCCCCGTCGTGGGGCTGTTCTGGAGGGCTTGGCCCTTCTTGCTGCTTTGATCTTTGCCTCTGCCAAGTTCCAGAGTCCCTTTGAAGTAAAATTATAATCAAAAGAGGAGAAAATCTTGCAAGCATTAAAAAAGAAAAACAACTCAACCAAAGACCCAAATTTGGAGCAGACAGCCGATGAGGCCTGGGCACAGCAGGCTGTGCTGGCAGAGTTTCATGATTCAGCAGCTGGCTTTGCCCATCAGGCTCAAAGTCGGGGCGAGGTAGCAGGGGAGCGGGGAGGGGACGGGTGCAGAAAGCTGGCCACGCATTTGGAGGAACTTTATTCTGAACCTGCTGGAACTGCTTAAAAGATCCCATAATCCCTGGAGAGAAAAGGGCTTCCAAGCATCTGGGACGTGCAGATCTTGGCAGGGAGAGGGGATTAATTAGCTGGGGTCTCAGGGCCCTTGTCTGACAGCAGGGCTCTCCTGTCTGGGTCTTGGGTGCATCTCCTTTCCAGCACCCCACCAGTGGGGAAACATGACCCCAATTTGTCATCCAGGCTTCGAGAACCGGCTCCTTCATCCCAAGCTGGGGCCATGGAGACTCCTTCTTTGCGAGCCAGTTTAATTGAGGCCACGTGAATGGATCAACTTCTCATGTTCCTTTTTCTTATCCTTGTCTGCAAGTATGAGGAATCAAACTCAGGCCTGGTCTCTACCCCTTGAGCCATGTCTCTACAACTTTTGCTTTTAGGGTTTCTATTTTTGTTTTTGAATAGGGTCTTGTGCTTTTGGGGTCACCTTGCAATACAAGCCTCTTCCCTTTCATGTGGGTGGGATTATAGGCATGTAGCACCTCGTCTGGCTTCTGCTCTGTGTGTGTGTGTGTGTGTGTGTGTGTGTGTGTGTTGGTCCTGGGGCTTGAACTCAGAGCCTGGGTGTTCTCCCTGGCCTTTTGTGCTTGGGCACGAACTTTACCATGTGCTGAGCTCCACTTCTGGATTTGCTGGGTGCTTAATTGTCACGGACTTCCTCGCCCAGATCTCAGCCTCCTGAGTGTCTAAGATTGTAGGTGTGGGCCCCCCTCCCCCCGCACCTCGCTCACGTTATTTTTTTTTCCTTAATAAAGCTTCTGATTTCCTTTGAGAAACTTCCTTGGGCGTCACATGATGCTGAGCTCCAGCTCAGGCAACTCCATGTCATGACCGAGCAGCCCAGGAGAGGGAGGAATTAGCGATGCCACCTTTCTTTTTTAGAGGTGTGGTGGGGAGAATTAGCGATAATTAATTCAAGGCACCTCACACAGTACCTGGCGTTTAATGTGCGAGTAATAAATGTGAGCCATAAAGACACTTATGAGCTCTGCCAAGAAGTTCCTCAGCTCTTGCAGACTCTGAGTAAACCAAACCTCCCCCGAATGGGGCAGTGTATTATGACGAGCTTAAGATGAAAGATCCTTGAGATTCTCCCATCAGTGATCAATCAGACCACTCGCAGAGAAGCGAGTGGATCTCCCTCCTGATGATGTCCTGAGGATCACATGGAAATCCTCGGCTGAGGATGAAACCCCTTCCCCGGCTACATTCGTGGCCCACTTCCTCTCCCTGGGCCATCTTTCCTGGCTGTTGTCTCGAGTTCCCACCGATCTTCTTTCCTCTTCAGTCTGTAAGACACTGGACAGTGTCCCTGTTCCATTCATGTCTGCACTGCATCTCAGGATGGCACCGCATGTGGAAATCTGAGACTTTGCAGAGGATGTAACTTAGAGAAGGCATGTGGATTAGGATGGGACTTAGATCCAATCACTGCTGTCCCTGGAAGGAGAGCCGTAGGCACAGGGAGGTTGACAACGGGTGATGCGTCTCCAAGCCAAGGGCACCGAGGACAGCCAGAGCTGCCGGGAGCCAGGACAGGGTGTGGCTCTCCGGAGCCAGTCTCCTCCACCCCCCTCCCAGCTGTGCGGGCACAAAATGAACTGCCGTACATTGGCTATGGCAACAGTAGAGGTACAGTGGAAACACGGCTGTACCTCGCTGTGACTCCTGCTTCCAACTCTTCCCTGGCTCCTGTTGACCTCGAAACAAATGCTCGACTCCTCAGGCCGGTCTGCAGAGCCATCTGTAGATCTGAATATGTTAAGCACACCTCTCTTGCCCCCCCCCCCCCCCCCCCGCCCCGCCGTCTCTGTCCTGAAGGCGCTTTGAATCGTTTTGAAACATGTCACCTGTAGATGATACTCCTCCTCTGTCACTTGGAAAACTTCTGTACTCATCCTTCAGAACCCAACTTAAATATCACCACCATCATGAAGCCTTCCCAAGCCCCCCTTCATCAGCCCTCCCTCCCGTGACCCAATTCCTTGTGCCTCTCTCCCAGTGCATCGGCCAGGCCTCTGCTCCTGGAACACTGAGCTCAGTGTTCCGGGAGGGACTGATCTGAGGGATCAGTGAATAACATTCTGGGGTGAGCCGAAAAGCGCTGGGGACCGCGAAAGGAAGATGGAGGGAGGGGACCCTACCTAACAGAGGCGCAGCAGCTGGCGGCTGGCTGCAGCCTGGAAGGATCAAGAGACTCACTTTTCCCAATCGACGCTCGTGTGCCGGGCGCACGCCACGCCTGGCTCGTGCGTGGCAACCATAGCTGGCCTGAGCCCTCCCCATCCTGTGCTTTGCCGGAATGTCCAGGAGAAGCAAGCGATCTCTGTGGGCGTCACGGGGACCACGAAGAACCTGCGAGTGGGGGTGCGGCGGCAGTGGTGGTATGTCCACCCACACCATGAAATCCTCCTCCCGGCTGCCTCCACGGCGGGAAGGAAGAACTGGAGGAAAGGCTCTGCGGAAGCTAAAGGGGACGGGCCAGGAAGACGGAAGGTCAAGTCGCTGTTAACGTCAGCCCCACTTAGAGATGTGGATTCCAAACCCTCCGTCCGCTTTGTGGGGGACGGCCTCGCACGAGACCTTTCCCGTGTGTGCGCGGCACGATTTCCATCTCTTTGTGGGTGAAGATGCTCTCAAACGACACCTGTCTTGAAGTGTGACTGTGACCAGCACATTGTTAGTTCAACCGGAATTTTTACGGACCTTTCATTATTACTCCAAGATCTCGAGACTGGAGAACGGTGTTGCTTAAGATGCTTAAGGAGTCCGTCGCAGGTGGAACTCAGGAGCATGCTCGTTTCTGGGAGTTGCTTGTTAGCGTTGGTGTAGCTTCCGGGTGGTTCTTTGGGCCAGAAAAGGCCGCCCGACCTTCCATCATCTCGTCCACATCTCTGGGCAGAGTTCCGCTAAATGAGTCTGCATTTCCTTGCTGCACTCCTCTGCTGAAAATGTCGCATACAAGAGCAGGGGGCTGCAGGCTGCTGGTGTTTCTCTCCTCTTGAAACCTGTTTGGAGTTGGCGGGAGGGATGGGGGGGGGACGGTGGCACAGGGGCGCCATTTTGAAGGCCCTTTCCTAAGCCACTGGGAGAAGATTCCATTTGTAAAACTTGCCCTGCAACTTGCTTTCCCACAGCGAGTTGATTAATCATGTACGCTTCCAAGTCGTTTATTGCAGCAACCTTAAAAAAAAGATGTGAATATATATATTCAAACATGCTCCCTGCTTAATCCAGATCTCCGGTTTGTGTGTGTGTTGGGAGCCTGTGGTGTGGATAGAGAGGCACGCAAACTATTCACTGTTCAGAGGGAGTAATGGCAGGAAGTACAAAATAACAATACGCCAAACTACTACATGCCACCATGAGGTGAATTTTTGCCCCTCCTTCCTTTCAAAGGAAATCGGAGGCTATATTTCCTGTATGAGGAGCCTCATCTTTGAAATGGTGCAAATCTCATTTTAACGAGTACACATGATTGAGTTTGTCTAACTAGAGATTTAATGACCCATAAAATGGGTTGTAAGCACCTGGCAAACTTCAAGAACTCTTTGTTTTTTTTTCTTTATTCTAGTTCAGTTGAACTCAGGACCTCACACGTGCTAGGCCTAGCTAAGTTTCTCAGCCTTCATGCTGTGGTTATTTCTGGAACTGGTCTTGAGTTTATGCCTTGGCTGGCCTGGACTGAAGTACTACTGTTTATACTTCCCGTATAGCTGGGATGGCAGGCGTGAACCAACACATCCAACTATTGCTTGAGATGGAGTCTTGCTAACTTTTTTCCTGGGCTGGCCTCAGACTACTAACCTCCTCTTCTCTGCCTCCTGAAGGCTTAAAGCTCTAACATATCACAAACATGAGATTCAGGGCTTAGAAGTTCGACTTGGTTGAATGTGAGGAATGTAAAATGGATCCTGCTGAGGGCAAAGGAAGATGAGTGGATCAAAACACTCTATGTGCCTATGTGAAAATGGAGCTGAGACTGGTTTGGGAAGGGGAGGGAGTCGGGGGAGAGCGACAAAGTGGGTAAGTCTGATCAAGGTACAGTTTGCGCATATATGGACACATCACAGTGACATCGTACAACTAATTCATAGTAATAAAAACAATCACGCCCATAATCCTAGCTACTCAGGAGGCTAAGATCATGGTTCAAAGTCAGCTAGGTCAGAAAAGTCCCCATGAGACTCTTTATCTCCAATTAATCCCCAGAAAACTGGAAGTGGAGCTGGGGCTCAAAGTGGAGCAAAAGAGCTCAGGGCCAGCGCCCAGGCCCTGAGTTCAAGCCCCACAGCTGACAAAGAACAAACAATAAAGAGAAGCATATGCACGTATGTGTATGGATGTATATGTGTGCGTCTCTTTTTCTTACATGTGCGCGCATCCTTTTGTGGTGTGAACACATACAGATCTGGACAAAGGAAGGAACCTCTGGTTTGGACAGGGCTCCACTGCTGCTCCGAGCAGCCGCACCTCGGGCTGACAGCTCATTTTACGATGCTTCCTTTTAAACAAACTTTGTTGAACAGTGTTCAGCATCTGATTTTTTTTTAAATTTCCTTGATTGTTGTTTTAGAGCTGCCGTGCAGTGGAGGTACCAGGAATAAGTATCTTTCCCTTCCCACAGTGTCGTCTGCTCCCTCATTCCCTCCCGGTGTCTCCCTCCCATCTCCATCCACGAGCTGCACGGCTCACTTTCCTCGGTGACCAGCGCAGCCAGTAGAATTGCTCTACTCTGCAATTCTTCACTCCCTTCCTCCCGATTCTGTGCCCTCCCCCACCCTACCACAGATGTGCACACCAACGCACCGTATAGGAAGAATACCGTCACCAGAAGAGGAAACAAAATGAAGAAAAAGTCCTTTGTTTCCGTATCTTTGAATTTCAGGGTGTGTATTATTTTATGTAGATATGACGGGGCGCGTCCTAGAGGTATTGCACCTTTGCGGTTCTCTCCTAAGACTCTCCTTTTTTGCTCTCACTGTATGTGCGTATCTAGAATTCTGTGCCATTTGTCATGGTGCTTTTGACGTCGTCGTGGCTCTGCACCCTAACCTTCTGCTTTCACATTCTTTAAAAGTCAAGGCTTAGGGAACTGTATGCCTTGGAGAGGCAAACGGTTAATAACCTGCTACCAGGTGTGGAATTCCATCCCACACCTCTATGGAGCTCTGCCTACTTGGCCCGTGGACAAACCCCAGGAGATTAAGCCAGGCGGCCTCTGCTGCCCCATCAGGAGATAGTGTTCATTTGGAGACCTTTAAATGTCAATGAAGTCAAATGATAAGCACTGTACAGATGAATCCACCAAGCCACTGTTCTTGGTTAAGATCATTTACATCCTTGCTACTCAGTGGGGCTTAGGAGCCAGAAGCACCTGCAGTACCCGGGCACCTTTTGATAAGAGCTTCAGATGGTCCATGGAGGTGTCAGAATTTCAGACAGCAAGAGCTGGTGGCTCAATTCAGGATTCTTACACTGAATGAAGGGCAGTGGATTCTCCCAGAGTCTCATTCATTCATTCATTCCTTCATCTGCTTAGAGGTGCAGGTGCAATAGCTTCTGCTCAACCTACAACAAGTTGGGCGTGACTGTCATATCAGCTACCCGGGTAGTATAAATAGGAGGATCACATCCAGGCTAGCCCGGTCAAAAACTCAAGACTGTGTTTGGAAAATAATGGAAGAAACTAGGTCTGGAGGTTTTCCTGTTAAATGAGGTAAGCTCAGAAAGACAAATATTATATGGTGTTCACTCACAACACACACACACACACACACACACACACACACACACACACACACACACACACACACGGCATGATTGTAGAAGGTGAATTGATTGGGAAGGAGGAGCCACTGGGGAGCAGGGCGGGGTGAGAAGAGGAAGGCAGGCGTAGAGAATATAGAAGCACATTATGTACACATGTATGAGAATGGCATAATGGAACGGACCAAAATTCATGAGAAAGGAGGAAGAAGGAAGGTTAATAGAGGTGGGGTGAATTTGATCAAAGCACATTATCTGACTGTCGAGTATGTTACAATGAAACTCCTTTGTACTATTAATTTATGCTAGTTTAAAAAGCTGGCAAAAAATGAAAAGCACCGGAAATCACCGGGTGTGGCTCAAAGGTCTGCCTAGCAAGTGACCAGGTCCTGAGTTCAAACCCTGCTCTACTGCAGGTACAGAGGCGTGTCCGTGGAGAGACACGGGAGCCACCACTATACACAGGAGAGATGCGATCCCCGACCTCGGGCAACCACTGCCTGGTGAGGCTGGAAGAGGTCAAGGCAAGCACTTGTCTGGTTATTATGGTAAATTCCGCAGTGGACGGACGGCAAACACAGGACCATGGGGGAACTGACTGCTTCCTAACCAGCTGAATGAGGCCGTGAGAGGTGAAGTGCCGGCCGGGGCCACACCGGTGGGAGGCCGCCTGGAGCCTGTGGAACTTGTGCATCGTGCACACTCTGAAAGAGAGGCATTTTATGTGTGGTTCCTCAATTGCATTTTAACACCGGTAAGCAACGTGTGCTCTGAAGCACGCAGTCACCCTAACCTGCTCCAGGCGATGGATTCCCTCCAGCTACCCGAACTCCTACCGGGCACTTGAGAATGGAAGCAAAAACAAAGATGGATAATTTAAGTATTCTTTATGCCCCAGATCCTTTTTGAAAAGTTCTTGACTGTAGGTACTTCCGGGCTGCATATATGGTACCCTTACAAGTCCACAAAACACACAGCAGACTATCCAACAGATAAGGAAGCAAATGAGACAAGTCTTAAGAAAAAAAAAATACAATCTGTTCATACATGATCCTTAAACTCACTGGCAACCAGGAAAATGCAAGAAAACAAGGAAATGACTTCTTTGCCTTTATAACTCTAAAAACAACAACAACACAAGCCAGAGTCCCACGCCTGTCATCCTGTTGAGTACAACAGGCTGAGATCTGAGAATCGTGGTTCAAAGCCAGCCTGGGCAGAAAAGTTCCCAGGAGACTCTAATCTCCAATGAACCACTCAAACCTGGAAGTGGCGCTGTGGCTCAAAGTGGTAGAGCACAAGCCTTCAGCACAAAGAGGCTCAGGGACAGCCCCCAGGCCCTGAGCTCCATAACCACACACACAGATAAATAAAAGGCATATAAGACTATCTGCCGAGCATCTCCCAGCACTGGCCCATGATTGGGCACCACACACCGATTTGACCTTCCCAAGGAGGGAGGCTTCCTCGCGACACTCAGCTGATCATGACAGGCTCTCCTGGCGCGGATGGTGTCGTAATTGCCTTCCAGTTGTCTCCTGCATTTTTCTGGGTTGGGTACCATTAGTCTCAAGGCTCCTGTCGTGCAGCCATTAAATCATTGTTTCCTCTGACACTGTCATTGCTGCAAAACCCTGGAGGGAAAACACAGCCGCATCTCCAGGACTGGAACGCTGCCACCTGGTCATTATCCCTAACAGCCCTGGAACCGCTAACCCCAGACCTGCTCGGAGAGACGGTTGTGCAGCAGGCTCCAGACTAACAGCTCTGCACACCCATTAGTGCCTCATGCCTTTTCAGAGTGGAATTATCTCGGCTGGCGAGCGCCCACTGGCTCTAATTTAGGAGACTGGGTCTGGTGAATGGGTGTAAAGAAAAGAAGAATGGCAAGAAAATATATTTCCCCCCCCTGGAAATCATAAAAGATGTTCCCCAAAGGGTATCGCTTATATATATTTTTTAATCTCCCAGTGAGAGATGGAAGCAGAAAAAAAAAAAAAAGAAAAAACAATTCCAGCCTGGGTCTAATGCTCGTCTGGAATGAATGGGAGGGGCGTGGGGAGGTTTGAGGTGGTCGGAGCGAGGGAGGGGAGAGGCGGGAAGAGCAGCCCTTCCCACAGCCGAGCTGGGAGGCTGAGTGGAAAGGAGGGTGGCAAACCTTGGACAAATCACTCCACAAACAAGGCCTGCCCCCTTGGACCTACTCATTCACTCATTCGTTCGTTCATTCATTCATTCAACAAACACCCAGGGACTATTTACAAAGCATAAGGATACCCAGGAGAGCTGAGAAGAAGCCCAGGACTGGGAAGAGCAGGAAGGCCTATGCAACCCTTAGGCGTCTGGGCTCAAAGGGGGCCAGCACCCAGAAACAGAGTGGGGGCTGTAGAGGGAAACCACGCAACCGAAGCTGTGGCCCTGGGCAAGTCACAAATGAGCAGCTCAGTGCCGCAGCAGGGAGACGGGAAGACGCGCCCGATCTCTCCTTCCCCGCTCTCGGACTTCCTGGCGGAGCTTTCTGATGGCTGCACCTGACCAGAAGCAGGAGAGCGAGGGAGGACATTAATCTGTCACGGTTGTGGGCCTTGTGGCAGGGAGAAGGGTGGCAAGTATCTTTGGAGGAGCAGAGTGGAGTATTTCTAGAACTTTCTCTGTTGTCACGGAGCTGACATCTCTACTTGGGCGGTACAGATAAACCAATCACTCTAAATCCTAAGGCTCCCGGAGCCTGGGTATGGCAGCTCGAGCCTGGCATCTCAGCCATGAGGGAAGGAGGGATCTAGAGCCAACAGAGCAAGCACGTGAGAACTTATGTGAAAAAGAACCCAAAGCCACCATGGCTGGAGGCATAGCTCGAGAGGTAGAGTGACTGCTTAGCAAGTGTGAGGCCCCAAGTTCAAATCCAGGTACTGCCAGTTAAAAAACAGACCCTTGTTAAGTCCAAAGAGCATTGGTGGAGGAAGCCTGCTCACTTTGTCTACTTTAGCCAAGACACTGTAGACTGCTGACAATCCTCATACAGTGCGACAAAAACACCAAAAACCTGTACCGAACTCAATCCACAAACCCAATATCCTTGACCATCCATGACCCAGAGTGTCATGAAGCAAGGAAGAAATTAGCAGAGCGTGATTACAGAATTCAGGGCGAGGGGTGGCAGTGGGAATTTTGCCCACACTTGGATGTTCATTGTCCTGGGACCTTCTGTCGTCCTGCCAGTTCTGTGGTCACAGTGTCACCGTTGTGATCCAGGTGAGGCCGGTGAGGTGTGAACTTCAGCAACAGCCTTCCCAAAGGCCCAGACTTGGTCATGCCAGTGATGAAAAATATGGCCAGTAAGGGACCCGGAGGAGGTCCTGAGTCCCTCGCCACCCCCTGCAGACCTGGCAGGCAGGCTGGCCGGCCGCAGAGGCCAGGCCAGGCCCTGCACACTGCGAGCTCACGGGTGGGAACCCCCTGGAGCCGCTGAGCGCGGCTCTGCTCCCTCAACTGTAATGAGCAATTCGTCTCTCAGCCTTGATCCGCTGTCAGCAGGGCCGACACTGACTCCGAGTATTAATTTCTCCTCGAGCTGTCTTACATTGCAGTTGACAGAGGGACCGAAAAAAACAAAAAGAAGTTGATTTGCTGGGTCCTGATGCCCAGCACCCAGCTGCTTTTCTAAGTGGTAGAGCTGTGGGGAGAAAGGAGGCCCCTCTTCCCTCGAGAGGCAGATGTTGCTCTCCTAATGACGCATCTTTCATTTCACAACCCTGAACTTGACGCCTTCCTCCTCTCGTGCTTCCTGCAGGCATCCTTGCTCGCTCGCGCTAAAGCAGCCTGGTGGACACGTGGCAGAAAGACCCGGGGATAGCCCGGATCTCTTCATCTGTCTGTCAAACGCTCGCCCAGCTCATGAATATGTCCTCTTCAACGTCCCATACGTTTTGCAGATTGGATTTTATTCAAGGATCTGTGATTGGCAGCAAGCAAAATGCATCTATAACTCCTCAGGTTTGAAAAGCCAGTGAGAGGAAACCACAGCGAGATCCACTATTTTCTGAGCATCTGCTTCTTTATGTGTGCCTTCTCTCTTCCGGCTCATTTTATTGCCTTACGCCATCCATCATGGTGGTACCCAAAGGGTGGTCCCAGCCCTGGAGTTTATTAGACCCTCATCTCCAGAGTGGAGGACCAGTCTCTGAGGGCTCAACTTTTACATTCCCAGATAAGGAAAAATAATCCGTGCTGCTCACATCAAGTGTTTCCCGCTGGTCCAATCAATTGTGAGCTGGAAGCTGGGACTGTGTGTGTGTGTGTGTGTGTGTGTGTGTGTGTGTGTGTGTGTGTGCATAATTGCAGAAAGAGAGGCTGTATTGGCAGAAGTGCAACTAGATTGATACCCAGCCACTTCCACTTCTGTGTGTGACCTTTGCCAAGTTACTTAACTGCTCGAGGCTTCGGTGTTTCCCTTGCTTCTCTCCCGGGAGGGACCAGCTTGGGCTGTATGTGCTTTCTTGCCTCAGACCCCTTCCCAGGAACGCTCTTCCCTCTACCCATTCAACCTATGAAGAGCTACCAGCGCCCTGCGCCCTCTCTGTATTGCGCTCCTTACGCTGGCGAAGCCTCCTGGGATTGCCCCCAGAGATGCTCCGCCTCATTTCGTTTGTGCCTCAGTTACTGCCGTGCGGTGAGTCTAGCGAATGGGTGGGTGTTCACAAAGGGGATGTGGCTTGCCCAGATGTGTAAGGCCTTGGGTTTGATTCCTAGGAGGTGTGTGTGTGTGCGCGCGTACACACGCATGCACATGGAAAAGGGGGAGTGGGCTAGAAGACCAGGACAGATCTGCATAGAAGCAGATTCTCCTGTTGCTTTTGACTGGTGGCTGCAGACTCCGTTCTTCCTGTATTGGGAAGATGGCTTCAACAGGAGAAATGTCACACTGAGGGGAATTCAGGGACCTCACAGCTCAGCTCACCCAGACCCCAGAATCATTGAAAATGAGCAAGGATTTGGAACCAAGGATAGAAAATGAAAGCCTTTAGGACTGAGTGACTTGGGTCTAAGAGAAAACTGTTGTAGGAAATATACTTTATCTTAAAATGGTGGAGGGGAGGGGAGGAAAAGAAAAGAAGCCTTTTTAACTTGAGTGGGAATTTGCCTTGACCTTAGTGGCAGATAGATTGATCGCCCGATGGACTGTTGGTCACTAGATATAAGCAAGCAAAAAAGTCTGCCTGGCCTGGGGTACATCTGTGTCCCCCATGTTTCCATTTTAGACACCACTTTCTGGGCATGTGTCATGTCTCTATAACCACTTGTAGTATTAATTACTTAGTATCTGTCCTTAAATAGTGACATTAAAAAAACACAACAGGGCTGGGAAGGTGGCTCAGTGGTAGAGCGCTCGCCTTGCATGCCTGAGGCCCTGGGTTCGATTCCTCAGCACCACATAAGCAGAAAAAAAAAAGCCGGAAATGGCGCTGTGGCTCAAGGGGTAGACCACTAGCCTTGAGCTGAATTGCTGAGGGACAGTGCACAGGCCCAGAGTTCAGGCCCCACGACCGGACCCCCCCAAAAAACAAAAACCAGAGAAGGTAACAAGAAACCTCGATGCCACCATCTAGCATTATTGCATGTCACAAGTAGAAGGTAACTAGACAAGCAAGTGTCACAAAAGAGAAAATGGCGTCATTCCTTTGCAGCTGGGAATCTTGCCTGCGCGACTCTCTCAACCCGAGGCCTGCTGTAGTTGTTAAAAGGGAGAATGAGAAGTGTGAGAGGTGTGTGAAAGATGGAACCCGTGATGTAGTCAACTGCGCCTTTCTGCTTTGCAAAAATGAATAAAATGAAAAGGGCTCCCACGTGCTCCCACGCTGCGGCCTCATGCGGGAATCTGTACAGCTCCAGACACTCACCTCGCCGCTGCTCTGTGATGCCAGGCCCCTCCCTCCACCCCCTTGGGAGGCCAATGCAAGCCCCAAATCTGATTGGGCAAGGGAGACGCCGAAGCGTTCCCTCCATCGCTGAGGTTTTATAGCCACAAATTCCTGTTATACTTTTGCAATATGAGTTTCCCAGCCAGTAAATGATGATAAACATTTAACAAACAGTTCAAAGAGAGAGAGAGAGAGATGGAGAGAGAGAGAGAGAGCCCTGATTTAGAGTGTTTGCCAGTTCCCCAGGTGTAAATATTCCCAGCCTTAAGCCAGGCACTGATGGCTCACGCCTGTCATCCTAGCTACTCAGGAGGCTGGGATCTGAGGATTGTGGTTCAAAGCCAACCCAGGCAGGAAAATCTGTGAGACTGTTATCTCAATGAACCACCAGGAAACCAGAAGTGGCGCTGTGGCTGAGAGTGCTAGACCACTAGCCTTGAACAAATGAACTCAGGGGCAGCGCCCGGGCCCTGAGTTCAGCCCCAAAGCTGACAAAAAATAAACAACAACAACAACAACAACATAATAATAATAACAACAGACTTTTCAGGAAGCACTGGGGCACTATGTCTAAATAATGTTTCTCTTGGGTCCTATCAGGTGTACTAGGTGTCACGTGATTATACCATTCCCCCCTCTTAAAGGTCCTGACCCCTCCCAACAGTGCCACAGCATGGTAACCGAGTCCTGCAACACATGGTTTTGAGGGTACATTGAAGATCCAAGCCGTATCATCAATAACGCCTCTGTTTCCCTTTTATTCTCCATATTCCCATGCAGCGAACAATGACATAAATGCATTAACTATAGCAAGAAGAGGAAGTTTGGGTCTTACCCCTGGAAGTAGCTGGCGGGAGCGGAAGCGGATGCTAATCCAAGTCTGCCCTGCCCTGCTGTGGTTTCTCTTTGTGCGTGGAACCCAGCAAAGCCCAGAACAGTGCTGTGGGCCTCGTGGGGTCTGGGTCAATACCTGTGGATGGTGGCAGGGCTGCCGGTGGCTCCAGACACAAGCTGTTGGCTGTGGTCTCCGCTCCAGCCCAGTGTTCCCAACAGCTCCAAGCGTGCCCAGGCCACAGAGCATTTGAGTAGGACGACGCCCCATCTGTCATCCTTGATGGCCAATGGTGAGTGGCTTGGAGGACGCAGTGTGCGCGGTGGTTTTACACGGGATTGTTACGTTGGCATATGCGTTTCACGATCTGTGGCCTTCCACAACAACAGCTAATTTTAGCTTCCTAGCAGAGGTTCGGCATGGGCTCCTGGTACGTGCGTGCGTGCGTGCGTGTGTGTGTGTGTGTGTGTGTGTGTGTGTGTGTGTGTGTGTGTATTTAATTTTCACCCTACCTTCAGTGCCAGAATTGGCCCCTGCTTGGTATAACCAAGCCAGGGGTTTCTAGAGTGAGAGTTGCTGGATAAAGTTGGTCATCGAATGACTACTCCCATTCAAGTGCTGGCTGGGGCCCATCATTGATTGGCACTAATACTGTAGGCTTGTGCGTGCACTGTCCGTTGTGCGCTGAAGGCCGATCCCACCCCGGGGCATGTCCAGCAAGGTCACAGCCTGCTCTCCCCGCTGACCTCTGTCAGGCTTGGCGTGTGAGGAGGATTCTGCCCATCCCGGGCTAGAGACTGGTGCCTGGAGGGGGTTGGCAAACGCAATCAATTTTCTCGAAGCACTTGCGGTTCGTCGGAGGGAGGGCGAATGTCAGTTGTGTGCTGTGAGTCACTTGCTGTAGTTATTGGGAGAATGAGCAGCCCGGGTTTCGGGTCTGTGTTTGATCATTCATTAGCTTCCCCGATCAGCTCCTGGATCTTTCTGAGCCTCAGTTTGTGTGCCTATAAAATGGATCTAACAGTGCGGTCCCTTATAGGGTTGTTGTAAGGTAGCTGAGGCAGATTGCCCGGTGCTGGTACGCAGTAAGTACTTATTTGTGCTTCTTGGCGGAGTGATAATAAGAGGCCGTGAGCGGGGTAGTTACATTGCCTGCGAGGGAAAAATGGAAAGACTCTGGGTTTGGTTCCAGGTGTTCCCATTTTCTAGTGGTGAATAGAAAGCAGGGCTGTACACCAAGGGTGGTGCTGAGCAGTTAATGACAGTATTTCTGGGGTAAGAAGAGGTTGGTTGGGGTGTTGTCAGTGACACTTCTTAAGCTTTGATATCATAATATGAATTATAAGCCATTCATCGCAACTGGTATGAGGTTCACTCTTTACGTCATCGTCTGCATATGGAGACTTTGAGAGTTGACTAGCTGGCCACATGCCGTGGATCATTCATGTTTCTCCGTCCCCAGCACGTCTGAGAGCTGTCAGAGCCTTCGGCAGGGGGGCCTTCTAAGTAGAAGGTCATTGGAGGTCATATCCTTGAAGGGAATTTGGGGAACCTCTCCTTTGTAGCCTGGCCACCATTAAGTGAAGAGACCCCTCACCTATGACCCCGGGCCCAAAGTGACAGGTGCAAGTCGGCTGTACACGGAGCCCTCGGAAGCCATCAGCCACAACAAGCCTTTCCTCCTCGCAGGTACTTCGTCTCCTTGACGGAAGGCTGACTAACACATTTCACTCTCCTAGATATTTTTTTTCTTTCTGTGCGCTGTGAAGGCCGGGCTTTATGGCTCTTGGAAACGCTGCTGTGTCTTCTTCTCTTGTGAGACTATTGAGGGCTGCCTGGGTCCGGAGAGATCCTATATGTTCCGCCCAGCCTGGCGTGCGGCCAGGCCTTCCTGTAGCCACAGGCCCCTTGTAAGTGCAGCACATCTCTCTCTATCTGGAGCTGGGGAAGTGACTCCAGTTCCAGCCTCTGAGCGTTGCTCCCCCGGTGTATAAAAAAGTCAGGGAGGTGGCTGGTAGTGCACTGCTGTAGTGCAGGCATTCCGGAAGCTAAGACAGGGGAAGGGTGCATTCGAGGCCATCTTGGGCTATCTGAACTGACTCTGTCTAAAATGAAACAGAAAACCTGAAGAACCAACCCCAAGGGAGGGTTGAAAATGGACTAAACAGAGCCAGCAGGCTGAGATTCTATTTCCCAAGGTCGAAAGGCAAAGAGTGGGATCAACTGGGCTAGAGCGGCATGCACGCACACAGACAGGCTGGAGGGGCTGAGGTTCGCCCCCTGCGGGCCTCCTCTCCTGCACAGTGGTCCAGGCGCTTGCCCCCTCCATCCTCCTGAGTCTGACCACTTTGGCCCCTGCTTCACAGAGGGCCTGAACCTTCACAGCTGCCCCAGCTCCTCCCCGGCTGCAGGGATCCCCGTCTCCATCCGGGTGAACGGGGAGCTGCAGGTGTCCAGGGAGAGGAGGGACGGGAGGGACCCAAGGGCCCATGCCTGAGGCTTTGCTGTGAACCTGCAGCTCAGAGGGGGAGGGGGGTTCTGCGGCCCAGCGGGGCTCAGTATCTCCCAGGTGGAAGCAAGGGCACCTGTGCCCGTGGGCCTGCCTTCTTTGTTATTAATGAAACGCAGACAGAAAATGTGTCCAACTCAGGCATCTAGCCTGGGGCAGGGGCTGGGGGGGGGCGGTCCCCTTCCCACAGCCACAGGCCCTGATGCCTGCTGACCTTTTCATCAGATTATCGCACTGCTCTTTCCTCCAGAGGAAAGCCAGGAGACCGGGTGTTTTCAAGAGACAATGGGAAAGTTAATCAGGTAGCTCTGCACTTGTTTGACTTCACACTCAGGGCTCTGGGAAGGCCGGGGGAGGCCCGGCCTAGGAAGGAGCTGTCAATCGGATCCATTTTGAAAACTGACTCTGGGCCCTCTGGGGAAGCACCCCCCTTCCTGCATCCCGTCTACACCTGCAACACACACACACACACACACACACACACACACACACACACACACACACACACACACACCATCGGAGCCACAGCCCTTCACATCGCCACCCTGTGGGGAAGTGGCTTTGGCGCTTACAGATGTAGCGCTGTCTGCTCGAGGCAGGGCCCCTGGCACCCCCATTATGTTTGGTGATTCAAATCAAACACAATGCTCCACGTGCTGTGGAGAGAGAGAGAGAGAGAGAGAGAGACGCGGCTCTGGGGCAGGGCAGGGCTCAGGAACGCCTTTCAGCTGCACCGTTGCTCTCTGGGCTGGCCAGGAGCGGAGTGGAGGGGTGTGACCAGGGAAAGCCAGCAAGGGCATCTTCCAGGGGCAACGTGTCTCAAGTCCAGCAATGGTGTCAGAGCGAGTGTGTGTGTGAGAGCTGTGGTCTCCCCTCTCCTCCCCACTCTCCGTTCCGCGGTGGACGGCCTGAAATCAGCAGCGCTGGGAATATTTACACTACTGTAGTTGGCCCACAGAACCAGTGAGTGGTTTTTGTTGTTGTTTTGTGTTTTGCTTGCTAGTTTTCCCCTGGAAAGCAGGTCGTGATGTATCTGCTCCAGAGCATCAGGCCAAAGTTGGCATCCAGATGTGGGCACATTTCCTAGAGACTTTGTCCCCAGACTCCAGCGTCCTCTTACCCAGCATCTCCCCCTTACCCTTCCCGCAGAGACTGCAAACACCTCCGCGTTCGTGCCTGTCATTTCTAGGCTGGCACGGCCTGCGGAGCTGGGAGGATCGTTCCCTTCTTTCCTCTGGACTGCATCTGCATCAGCAAGTGTGGCTAAGAGTAAGAATGAGTCTGGAGGGACATTCCTACATGGCCGCCGTGGTCTACTCTTTCTGTCGATTTAAAACCTCACAGCGACCCGTATCGCAGGCCCATCATCCACGAGAGGAGGGGGACACCTGGGGATGAATTCACTGGACGGAAGTGGTGCAGGCAGGTGGTGGCAGCCCCAGAACTGGGATCAAGGCCTGCGTGTGTGACCGCTGCCCTGCCCTGCCTCTGCCCAGTGCGTGGTCTTCGACCTGGGCGAGTCTCCTTCCCACCCTGTATCCCTGGGCAAACGCCAGCATCTGTCAAGGGCAGAAAGAGGATGAAGTGCTCTTCTTCGTGTTCTCCAAAGAAACCTTCCTTGCCCCAAAGAGAAAGCCAGAGAGGCATGTGTGTGAATTCACTGGAGATTCTGGGTTCATTATCCACGTGCTCAGAGCCTGTCCGGATGATAAATGAGACGTGAAACGTGGAGTCAATCACCCGCATGTTTGGCCTCTGAGATGTCAGAGCTGGTAGAAACATCTGGATGGGTAGAAAAGAAGCCATGCAAAGCTTCTTTCCTTTTTAAACCCCTTTCATTTTGCATATGAGCTGAGACCCCTCTCAGAGGGAAAATACTAAGACAACCTCTTTTTTCCATTTTTTGTTCATTTGGATGAGACAGGGTCTCACTAGGTGGCTCAGGCTAGCTTTGAACTCAGGATCCTCCAGCTTCAGGCTCTTGAGTGCCAGGATTACAGGTGTATACCACCATGCCCAGTTCCAAGGGAGTCTCTTTCTTGAGGTCTGGATCAAAGATTACTCTTAAAGGAGCAGCCCTAGGGTGGGAAAACACAGCTGCTTGCAGAACTGGTAGATTCTTGGGTTTGTTTCAGAAACTCCAAATAACAGCGTAGCAGCGCCTCTGATTCTACCCGAGAGACGAGCTCAGGGAAGTAGAATTGTGTCCAACATTTGGTAGCCTGACAGTGGCAGACCTAGGGTTCTAACCCAGCTCTGACTATAAAGGCGGTTGCTTTTCCTGATATACAGGTAGATAATTCATCCAACCACCATCCATCCATCCATCCTTCCATCCAGTCAATTCATCCATCTATCTGTATATCCATCCATCCCATAACTATTCACTGAGCCACGTCTGCATCCAAGCTCTGGGAACAAGTTGGGAGCTAAGGGTGCGATTCATGCTCCAGAGACAATCCCTAGAGTTTTCTGGATTTAAACCCTTCCCTCCCTTCTCCCCCCGACCTAACCCCAGTGGACACGGGTACCACTTTGTGAATCCTATTTGATTTGTGAGTTGTCTCAACTATCCACTTTCTGAGGGAGACATAACTTGGCGACCTTGCTGTTCTGTACAAAGAACTGATTTCCCAGGGATGGCTGCTTCAGGGAGAAAAAGAAGGGATGGAATCTCAAGAACTCAAAGGCTGAAGCTTATGAGTTCCGGAAGCCATGATGATTAAGAAAACTGGAGTATTGGACTATTCCATATCCCCAACCAAAACTGCTGGAGAGAAGATGTTTTCAATGCCCTTCCCCTCTACTTGTGGGCGAAATGGCCTTTCCCCCACAGCAGCGGGTTCTTGGCAGACGACAGGACGTGGAGTTCTTGAGATGGGCAGGGGGTATAGACTGCTCCAGCCCCGTGACCCCTTCCAAGAGACTTCAGAACCTCCAGTGTCATTTTGAGGGACTGTTCGGAAAGGGACCCTCTCCTGTCCATCCAACTGTGAAGCGTGTTTGGGATCACTGCTTTGTAAATGAGGTACAAGGTGTCACCTCGGCGAGGTATTTCTCTTTCTCAACTCGACATGGTATTCTGGATCCATTCCCAGGCCTTAAGTGAGCCGAGCAATTCATTATCATGACAACTTGAGCCGCAGAGCGCCAGACACCGCGGGCCCCGCGACGGCCGGCTGACATTTGGCAACTTTGCCGAGAATTTAACAACAGCGCATGATTAGATTTGATATGCTCCCCTTCATTTATTACGGATTCTGTGGCTTGGAGAGGTGTTGAACTTTACAAGCCGGTGGTGTTTGGAACGGCCTACGTGCAGGGGTGGTGCGAGGGACAGAGCCGGATGCCGGGGTGGGCAGGGAGTGGGCACTGGCTGTCTGGTGGGGCCTCCGGGTCAGCTCTGTCTCAGCCCTCCGTGGTGTCTGACAGGGAGCCCTGTGTCCTTGGCCCTCCTTGAGTTTCCTCATCTGTGTTTCCCACCGGAGACTAAAGACAGTTCAATTTTAAAATCCTTGCATTCAGAAAGCGAGTCCAGAGTTGAGAATGCAGGAAGTTGACACACACATCCTCACGCCCTTGGCTGTCCTAGGGACACCCCCTCCTCCCCCATCACCGCCAACAACCACTTCCTGGCAATTGCTTCATGCCAGGCCCTGTGCTTGGAGCCAGATGCAACTGGCGATAGTCACTGACACGCGTAGATGGTCTCACACACACACACACACACACACATACCCGCCCCGGCTGCTCTGTCAACTTGTTCACCCACTTATCCTTCCCACTACCCATGAGCCGATGCCGGTGCTCATGCTTACAAACCTAGCCACTCAGTGCTGAGAATCAGTTCCTATCCTCTGCTAGGGCAGAAAAGACCAAGAGACTCCATCTCCAAAACAAGCAGCAAAATTTTGAGCTGGGGGCATGGCTCAAGTGGTGTATCACCCAGCCAAGCGAGCGAGTTACAGATGCTTGAGTTCCAAACTTTGGTACTGGCAAAAGAAATAATAATAATAAAGTTAACAATGATTATGATTGTTTGGTTTACAGATTGGGGTCCTGCGGCTCAGAGTAGCTAAGTAAGTTGCTTGTGTTTGCACAGCTAGTGAGCAACACCACACCTCTCTCTTTCTCTAGCAAGGCTGATGGTTGGGAAGTTTACATTAGCTTTCAAAGGATTTGTCTGGCTTTAAACTCCTGCAGCCCTCGCTCCAGATTTAAGAAATGTAATGTGATGCGTGGTGTGTGTGTGTGTGTGTGTGTGTGTGTGTGTGTGTGTGTGTGTGTGTGTGTGTGTTTCCTAAGCTAATAAAACCACCGAGCCTCTTCCTCCCCTGGGAGTGCCGGTTGTCATTTCTCCACTTGCAATTTTCACCCTTTTCTGAGCCAAAAAGGGGTCCGGGGCTTGCTAGGAAATGAGCCCTAGTGCTCTGAGAATGATAAATCTCAACAAAACAAAGCAAAGCGACCCTGCTGTAAGCATCTTCCTCTCCAAATATGGCGACTTCTCAGGCCTGGACTTGGTGTTCACTCCTCAGCAGAGGCGAGGATGCCCCCATATAAGGCTGCACTTGTGTAGTAAGCAGCCTAGACTTCCAGGCTGGTTACATGCTGGGCCTGCTCACCACTGCCCGGTTCTTTCTGCCTCTTCTCCCTCCCCCTCCCCCAATCTCCACCTTTTCTACCTCCCCTTGGGAGATGAACTTCGAAGAGCAAGAAGGAGAGAGGAGGAGGAGAGGAAAAGAGGCGCAAAGTGATCCGATGAATACCGGCAGAGGAGGAGAAATAATTAGTGCCAATTAAATCTGGAGTAATAAAAATGAAATGGGAGTAAGTAGCAGTGGGCATCTACGGTGGCAGAGCTGTTCCATGCCGACCGTGCTGATGAGGCACGGGGCGTCTCCATGGAAACCCAAGTTGGGTGCATTCGTGAACTCGTGTTAATTATGTGGGGGGGAAAAAATCTCTGCACTGCCAGACGATGCCGAGAAAGAGCAGGGGGGAGTGGGCGCCCTCCCCCCCCCCACTGTATTTGAAAGTCGAGCCTGTACAACCTGACTTCAGGTGGACTGGCTCAAGTGTGCTCCGAAGTCCGAAGGGGTAATTTGTGATTGGTTGGCGAAGTTGGTTGGCCTTGTGTGCTGCTGGGCTCCCCAGATGCTCCTGGGCAGCACCCCAGGACTCCCAACTCCCAGAACAAAGGGGTTAATGGCTGTTGATAAGGCTGCTCTATCAACACGGGGTTAATGGCTGTTCCAAAGTCTTTGCTAGAATGGATTGCTAGGCGTAATTAGCCTCGTTTATTATCATCTCCAGCCATTACTAGACAGGGAGAATGAACCAGGCCCAGGAATACGTGCTCGGGGGCTCACTCCCTCTTCTTTGAGGAGGAAGGGATGATGTGCTGAGATGTTCACACACCATACAGTTCTTCCATTTGAAAAGCATCATTTGACGACTTTTTAAAAAAGCGTCTTCAAAGATGTGCGTAACCATGGCGCATGCTTCAAGGCAAGCTTGGGCAAAAAAAAAAAAGAAAAAGTAGCAAGAACCCATCTCAACAAATGAACCAGGCTTGGTAGTGTGCATCTGTGTTCCCAGCCGTGTAGGAAGCCATGGGAGTTGGAGGTCACTGTCTAAAACTGGCCCCTGACAAAACTATGAGCCCCTCCTTGAAAAACAACTAAAGTCCAAAGGGTTGGAAGTGTGGCTGAGTAAGAGTGATTGCTTACCAAATGAGAGGCCTGAGTCAGACCCCAGTACTGATAGACAGACAGATGGAGAGATAGATAGATCGATCGATTGATTGATAGATAGATAGACAGATTAGATAGGCAAATAGGTAGTAAATAGATAGACAGACAGACAAGTGGATACAAGTAGGTAGGTAGATAGAAAGATGGATGGGTAGGTAGGTCAGTAGATAGATAGATAGATAGATACAAACATACATACATACATACATAGGTAATAGGTAGATGCATAGACAAATAGGTAGGTAGCTAGGTAGATAGATAGATACATACATACATACATATATACATACATACATAGGTTAATAGGTAGATGTATAGACAAATAGGTAGGTAGGTAGGGAGGGAGATAGATGGACAGATAGATGGAAGAATAGACAGACAGACAGGCAGACAGATAGATAGATGATAGATATGTAGGTCGATAAGTAGACAGATGGATAAATGGATAGGTAAGTAGGTAGACAGATAGATAGATAGACAGACAGACAGACAGACAGACAGACAGACATAGGTAAAATGGAGTTAAGATCATCTTCCCTCTATGGGTGTTTGAGGATGGGATAGTGAGGGCCCCTCTTCTCCCTGGAGGGGTGGGGTCACCTGACTATACACCTGCCGTGAAGAGTCTGCCCATGCCATGTGAATTAATACCAATGAGAAAATATAGACAACGATAACAAAAGCATTTCCTTTCCTTAGATGTTTATGCATTGAGCAGACACCATGTACATATTTCAGTGTCTATTACATGCCAAGGAAAAGTAGATTGATCCTTTTTCTCATGTGCCCCATTTTTAGATTCACTCCCAGTCTGACCCGGGTCAGCTTGGCCTGGGCTGGAAGGGCAGCCTGACCTTGGCTGGAGGCAAGGGACAGAGCGCCTGCCTGCCAGTGCAAGGCCCTGCGTTCAAATCCCAGTACTGACAACAAAAATGAGGTATCTGACTCAACGCCAAGAGAGAAAAAAAGAAGAAGAAAACAAAGAAGGCAAAAGCAATTAAAAGAGGAAGGAAGGAGGGAAGTAAAGGTCCTCGTTCTCAGTGGGAAACAGACTAGAAAACTTTTGTTTTCATGGCAACCACAAGAAAAACAATAAATTACTAAGGCGATGTCTTCAAGGACACTGGAGAGCTGCCGGAGCGAAGGAAAGACTTTCCAGGGGGCGAGGTGCTTGAAATCGTGAAAACCATCAAACAACACTAAGACACACATGCACACAACACTCAAAACCTTGCCATCTGGGTCCAGTCACAAATGTTCTTCAGAATGGCAACAAAGAAAAGGACTTTACACACACCACACACTCACTACACACACACACACACACACACACACACACACACACAGGTACGCTGGTGTACTCACCAGAACGGTTAGAATGAGTACAGATGAAATATTCATGGGAGCACAGAACTACTGAAGCACCCTCCTCCTTAGAACACCGGTAGTTTTGGGTAAAACTAAGCAACCTCCTCTTCTAGGACCAGACTACTCCTAAGTTAAGACAATCGGCTTCCTAGGAAAATTCGTATGAGGCTGTCTAGGCAGCTCTTCTGGAAATCATGCAGTCGGGCACATTCCGCATGCCCATCTTTGACACGCTCCATACACAGACTGTCATGTATTCACGCAACGGGATGTGGGCAGGACTGGCAGAGACTCAGCCGACACTTGGAGGGAGTCCTGAGATTTAACAGTGGGCGGAGAGACAAGCCAGACACAAGAGCCCGGCTTCACTACACCAAGTCCACCAGGGAGCACCACGGATTGAAGAGGAAAGAAAGGAGGGCAGTGTGAAGTCCAGGGCGGGGCAGTCTTGATGGCGTATAGAGTTCAGGAACTCCTCTGGGATGGTTGGGGTCTTTCTTCTCATCAAGGTGGCATTTACATGGGCAGATAGATGCATACAATTCAACGGTGCTTGGGATTTAAATATCTCACTGCATGGAATTTGCATCTCAAATAATCATAAAAAAAGAAGAAAAAGTCCCTTTTCATGCTTTCCAGGATCAACATCCAGTTCTTAATTAAGACACGTGTTGTAGTCTGTATAGAGGGGCAGACACACAGATACCAATGTGTGGTAGGCATTTAAATGAGCATGGGATTTGAACCTCGGTTCTGATTTGTATATGGTAGCCCGGACCAGTTTTGTTTTAAACTGAATGTCACTTGGAGTGTTGACTTCTAGATTTATAGGCACATGCTAGCTTTTATTATTTTTTTGAAAGGTGAGATCTTGCATTTATACCCAGGGCCAGACCCAAGCAGTGATCCCTCTACCTAGCGAGGGTTTCGGGCGCGTACCACCACCCCCGGCTTGCTGAGGTAGTGGGGGTCTCACTAACTTCCTTTTGACCAAGGCTGGCCTGGAATTGTCATCATCTTCCCATGTCTGCCTCTCACACAGCTCAGTACTTCATTCATTTTAGTGGCCACACACTAAACAGTCCACAATGTATGCACGTGAGCCTTATGATTGGGTTTCTCGCTTGATGGGAGATTCCTGCTTGTGTCCTGCTTCTTCATACTAACATTGATGTTGATGGACTGGATCCGAACTGGTTTGGCCCTGTCAAAATTCTGCTTGTGCATAAATACATATATAATATAATATATATATATATACCTTATATATATATATGTAAGGTTAGTACTTAAAAGAATATGGGGTCAACACTTAAAAGTAGAATGACATATTATCTATTTCTCTGTCATCTATCTATCTCCCTATCATGTATCTATCTATCTATAGATTCAGACTGTATATAGGTACTCTATATAGTTCTCTGTCAGAGTGTGCAGTATACCTTGGTTACCCAAGCTACAAGGCTTCTAAAAGTAAAGATTATCTTTATCCCCAGTTTGCAGATCAGGAAACTGAGGCTTGGGATGAGAGGTGGTTTTCCTTGGACTGTACAGCCGGGAGACAGCAAAGCCAGGGCTCCTGCGATGCCAGAGACAGTTCAGGGTGCTCTGCGACTGCCGCGCCCTCCCCACGCTGGATGGGAGGCTTGGATGCCCTTCAGGTTCTCCCTAGGACTCTACTTCTCGGCAAAGAGTGCCCACGCCAGAGCTTCTCAGAACTGGCGGAGTCTGTTGGCTTGCATTGTTCTGTTTCCTTAACCAGACACACAGAAATTTCTCTGCTGGCCTGAATTCTGCCTCTACTTGAGCACGAAGCCGAGGTCAGAGTGCGTCCTGACCCTGAGAGGGAACGCACAAGAGCCTTTGGTCATGCTGGGCGTTGGTTTTTTTTAGGGTTTTTTTTCCTTTTGGTCTTGAACCTGGTTGTGGCACCTGCTCCCCTTCCCCATCTTGAGCCGGTCCTCTACCTTGTTGAGAGCTAGACTTTAAAATGGAGAAGCCATCTGTCTGAGCATTGCCTGGGTTCCGTGAATGAGAGGTAACTTCATATCAAGTCCTTCAGCAGCTCTACCCTGCTCCCTTCCCCCCACCATCCACTTTCGGGAAGCCCTGGGCTCTGCGCCAGAGCCTGGAAGAAAGCCTTCCTTCTCTCTGTAAAGCAGAAAGGCGAATCTTCAGAAAACAGCCATCATTTATGCTGAGAAATCCCGACACACACTCTTTCCCCGAAGCGGCTGCATGGCGGGCCTGTCATGACTGCTGGAAACGCCCCTGTGATCTTCTGCCTCTGCTCGCCAGCATCATCTGGATCACTCTGCTATCAATCTTCGCTAATGATCTATTTACCCAAAGCACACAGTTCCACACAGACGCCCATTATGACCCAGGGCAGACGGGAGGACATTAATGAATCCTAGGAACAGCACCACGGGTCGCAAAGGCTGGGGTCCCTCAGTATCTAAGTGGGCAGGCCGGGTAGCATTTTTCTTTTCTGCTTTTACGCAGATGCAAGTGTTGTAGTAATTAAAGAAGCCGACAGAAGCACAGGAAGAGGTGTAATGCATGGGTATTTTTGGGTGTTACGGGAAGGGAGAGAGGAAGGGAGGGAGAGGGGAGAAGGGAAGGAGGAGAGACAGAGAGACACACACACAGAGACTCAATGCACAGATTTCAATCTCTTGGTGAAATAAAAATGGCTTTATGGGAGTCCCACGTTTTGATTTCCCTTGACTCAGGCTGGCTGCTTAGGAGCCTCTGACCTCTTCCCTGACCCCTTTCTTCAGTACCGCCCCCCCCCATTTTTAAACTTAGCAATTAAAGACCTTTGAGAACCAGGAGAGGGCATTTTTCTCCAAGAGGATATAAAACAATGGGGGCTGGGGCCTAGCTTCCTCACAGGCCAATTAGCGGGGTGACCAGTTTACAGGGTGGCTCCAAGCCGTCACCCAGGGAAGGCCTCTTTGTTGCTCAACATTTTGAACAGGTTCTTTTAGTGTCTGCCCCGCTACCGCAGCATTTGATGACTTAGAGAGACTGTGGGAATGGCTACCGCCCAGGAGGAAGCAGCAGCAGCACCAGATCCACCGCTGTCTGCAGGGAAGAGCTTCCTCTGTGGAAAGAAATCTAACCAGAGCTAGGAGAGAGGCTCGAGGCCAATCACGTGACCTGAGCAGGTGGCCGACGTGATGTCTGGTGTCTTAGGAAAGGACACTTCCTGGGGGAGGGGCTTGGGGGCACAGGCTGGCTTCTGGGTCACCTGTCAGCTTCGGGGGGCGGTAGGTGAAGGATGGAGGCTTTGGCCTTGGGGAACAGGATGGGTGCTCAGTGGACAGCCCCAGGACACAGTCAGCTTCCCAGGGCGGGGATGCTTTTTCCTTTCACCCATGCTCCCGCCCAGTGGGAAAGTCAGGCTGCCCCCTGGGGAGGCATTCGGCACAATGCTTGAATGTGCGGAGTTTTGCGTGTGACCCAGATCAGCCACCAGATCATTGTGACTCAGATTCCTGCCACTTCCTAGCCCCGTGTGCCATCCCCAGGACTCCCCAAGAGAATGACGCATCATCAGGAGACAGTTTTTCCAATGCCGTGCCATCTTCTGCCAATGTGGGCACTGTGGGGGGAGGTCTGGAATGTACGTAAAACAGCACCCAAAGGTGCTGACCAAAGGTCATACATATCTCCATTATGGATAATCCAGTCATTTTTGGGGGGAGAGGGGGACGGTGCCAAGTTCCTTGCATATCTATGCAAGTGCTCTGCTACCTACCCTGCCCTGTCCCTTTTGTGTTTTATTTTTTTGAGACAGAGTCACACTAACTTTTGTCTGGGCTGGCCCTGCCTGACTCCTGGGGAGCTGGGATTACAGGCGTGAACTACCATAGCCCCTCCTCCTGCAATAGACCTGGTCTTCCTGAATACTATCTTAAATCTTCACTAGACTCAATGTCAGCTGAGAGACCCAGCATCAGAGAGAGGAGACAAAGGATCTCAGGTCACAGAGAAAGGCAGGTTGCATCAGAATTAGGACGCTAGAATCCCAGAGTTAGAATGATCTCATCCTGCGGTCCGGGTGCTAAGTCCATTGGCTCTGACAGGAGAGTTGTACAAGGAAGGTCTAAAAATTGGGATCTTACAGGAGCCACTGGGACCAAAGCAAGGGGGGCTGGGGCTGGGAAGGCTGGTGGTGGTTTGGGAGCAGGGAGGGAGCCTAGGTGGGGCTGAGGAGGCAGCCGGCAGCCCCCGTGCCCCCCCACCCCCCCAGTCCCCCCAACACCTCCCCCCCCCAACTCCTCAGCCAGCCAGAGGTGCCTCCCACTCCGTTTCCACCCTCTCGGGAGGTCGCTGGACTCACGGCTCTCTCACATTTATTTCTTGCTACCGTTCCACCTTCCTGAGTCTTGAGAAGCCTGTTTTTAAAAGGTCTAAAAATATCAGCGAAGTGGTTTGATTAGAAGAGGAAAGGATTAGCTAATAAGCAATCACAACGTAGGTGACAGTCATGTGCTAATTACTTTTTGGCTAGTTTCTTCAAGGGCTCTTGGAGGTGGAAGATTTTAGTCATGGTACCCTTCTGATTCCTTTCCCTGAATGCGAACAGAACAATCAGCCTGAATCCCGTCATCTCTGGAAATAGTATTTTAAACATTTTAATGTTTGATATTGAAGGGGCGCTGGCTTTGATCCCCAAGTAAAAAACATGAAGAGACAATATGTATTGAGCACCTACTATGCCCCCGAGGCTTTTCTTAGCCTTAGGTCATCAGTGCTCCTAACAGCTTCGCAAGGGTGGAGGGAGAGGGAAACTGAGGCATGGAGCGTGGTTTCCCCCAAATCACAGGCCAGTGTTTATGAAGCAGCTACATGTGCTGGGGAATTCTGGGGTGCTACCCACAGGGCCTACCAGAGGCTTAGGGGACCCCGATGCCATGAGTCTTGGGGGTGGGGGCAGATAGCCACATACACAATTGTGTCCTTGTTGAAAGAGAATTTAAAGCTGCTCAGGGGATAAGATGCCCTACTTGGCACGCAGAGCTGTCCTTGGTCCTGACAACAGAGATTAAAGACCAGTGAGTCTGTCGCCCTCTCCCCCAACCTACCTCCCAGACTGGGCTCAGGGATGTAATCAAAAAGGGGGTGGCCACCTTCTTCAAGGGGGTCCAAGCCTAGTGGTAAGACCAAACCAGAAAAAGCAATTACAAAGCAGGATAGATAGATAGATATAGATATAGATAGATAGATCATATAAATATAGATTTATACACACAAGTATTTGGTGGGTCACAGCTTAGATTCAGAGCAAACTCATTTAACTCAATATTTACCCAAATTCTTCAACCCAATTAAGCTGTTTACAATGATCAACATCCCAGAACCCCAGCCCTCATTAGCTGGGCCCATCTTCCTCTCCATTTTTTTTTTTTTTCTTCCTAGCATGACTTGGTAGTGTACTGACCCCAGATCAAAATACTCCTTTCCAGGAATGTGATCTTAACTAGAAATGGTTTATAAATCTTCATCAAAATGGCATGATTTAGAAAGAGAAGTCTGAACCACATAATAGTTTTGTTTCCCTTCCTTTCCTCCTCCCTCCCTCCATTTATCTGCCAGAAACATGATTGCATATTTTAAGCAGAAATTCAAGAAAATTCACATGTCCTTGTCTGAGGTCATGGGCAGTCACATTCTGGCCTACTTTTGCCTACAGCTAAAATTGTTCCTTTTCCTTTTTCCGCTAGAGACTTTTTGACACTTTAAAAATTGCTCCTCGAGATGCCCTGTTCAGAGAGACCCGTGGCTCCTGTGTCCAGCTGCCCCAGCCTGGAAGGGTCGTCTTGGTAGCATAGGCTCTCTGGGGCTTCGGGGTCCTGAATTCGAATGTCATCCCAATCGCTTGCTTGCCTGGTGTCTCTGGGCAGGAGGGCCCACTTCTCTGAGGCTCAGTTCATGCTCTGCAAGTCGGGGTTCAGGATCACACTGGCACCTCAGGATCAAGGAGTTTATTTGAATAACATAGACAAAACACCTTGCCAACAAGAGATGATCAACACGTGGTAGCTGGCATTTTGCTCTCTAGAGTTACGTGGCAGTGAAAGAGCCCAGAAGTTTCCACATTAGGTTCTGGGCAGAGGAAGATGAAGAGATGAAGAGAGCAGAGAGGTGATGATGTGTGTGTGAAGTCACACAGGGAGAGAGACAGACAGAGACAGACAGACAGACAGGGAGAGCTAGGAGCCAGCTCTTTTACTTCCTGACCCCCTCATCCAGGACTCTGGGAGCATCTGACCAGAGAAAGGAGGACTGGCTCTTTCTTGGAAGGTCTTGAGACATGACCCTGGACTTTTTGTATTCCACCGAGACCACAGGTCCTCTTTCTGTCTCAAGCAGAGGTGGCTTGGCTTTTGTGTTAATTAATGATGGTCTGTGAGACAGCTAAGCCCCCAGGGACGTGCTCAGCCAGGCCTTAACTGCTCATCTACAGTGTGGGCCTCGGGCCCTGCCGAGGGCTGGGCTGCAGCCATGGACAGAGCTGGTGTATGCCCCATGCTCTGCCCCATGCCCTGCCCCGTGCCCTGCCCTGTGCCCTGCCCCTTGCCCTGCCCCGTGCCCTGCCCCGTGCCCTGCCCCTTGCCTGCCCCGTGCCCTGCCCTGTGCCCTGCCCCATGCCCTGCCCCGTGCCCTGCCCCGTGCCCTGCCCCGTGCCCTTGAACAGTTTCTAGTTTGCCAAGGAAGACAGCGTTTTGAAGGAGGAGCTTTGTGGTACAAAGGACGGCTGGGCCCTGGTTTGGAAGGAAGGGCTTCCCTGGGAAAATGACAGTTACTGCCACAAGAAGCCGGTGTGCTGGGAGGAGAGGAGGACATCTTGAGAACTCCCGTTAGACCCCCGGAGGGACTCATGGAAGAAAGAGGGGCGTGGCCTTGGGGAAGAAGGCGGGACCAGGTAGCGGATCCTAGGCCTCCCGGCTGGACCTCCAGGGTGCTGGCGAGGGAGCGGGGGAAGAGGCACAGGTACATGACTGGGAACATGGCCTCGTGGCTGGTTTAAATGAGGGAAGGTTTCGTCATCTGCTCAGAGTACAGCTGGAGGGAGATGTTCATAGCTTTTGCGGGCCTCTGTGAGTGGTCCTTCAGCAAAGGTGACCTGCCCCTCGGGACACGTGCTGTGCTTCTGGGACATGTCTGGCTGTCACACCCAGAGGACTGTACTGTCGGGGGACCGTGCTGTCAGGTTGGTGCTGTCCGGGGATGGTGGTCAGCGCCCTAGGATGCCCCTCAGGTCCAAAATGTCAACAGTGGGAAAGACTCTGCCCTGCCAAGACTCAAGTCTTGGGAAGCCGTTAGCACATGAGATCCAGGCAGCTACAGCCTTCATTTGGTCACAAAACACTGTCGCTCTGCCTATGCAGAGAGAGAATGGAAAGACTGGCCTGTTGGAGCTGTCTCGGGGAGAGCTGTGGGAGATGGGGTGCTGAGAATGGATCTGTGCCTTGGAAGATGGTGACCCCCTCCACCCCGTCGACCCACCACCTCTCCAGGTCAGGAAGTAAGGCCTAGCTTCCCCGCACCCCGTTCCACTCCGTGTCTACACCCAGCCAGCATTTGAGACTCAGATCTGAGGCCTTCATTCACCACACAGCTCCTCCCGCGACAGAACTCGACTCTTTCTCCAAGCTCAACTCCATCACCCATGGATTTAACCCATCACAGATCCAAAAGAAACAGATACTTGGGGGTAAAAAAAAAAAGTCATCATCTTACTGAGCACGCGCAGACTCTCTTCCTTGCAATGATTCCCTAAGCGACCTGCCCTAACAACTGTCTAAACAGCCCTCACCCGGCCATGAGTGTTGAAAGCAATCTAGAGATGATTTCAAGGACTCGGGAGGATGCGGGTGAGCTCTGTGCAAACACACTTTTCTACAACGGGACTCGGACACCCGGGGGGGATTTGTATCTGTGGGGGAGGGGGGTCCTGGAGCCAAACTCCTCAGGGGGGTAAGGGTGGGGAGGGATTGTTTCCCTTTCTTTCCGGTACTTGTTATCTGCCATCTTGATTCACAGTTATTTATGAATATTGCCTCAGATCCGACTGTGGGTTCCCTGGGAGAGGACCCCAGGATTGATTCCGGTGGGAGCCTCCAAACCCTGTCATGTAGTGGGTGTTCAATGAAACCAAAGCAGTCCTTCTGACCACTGAACTGCTGTCCCCCTGCAAAAGTGCCCACCACCCTGAGCTCCTCCAAATGTATAATCCTCCCCGCCCCACAACTTTGTAAGGCCCAGAAATCCCAGCCCACCGACCCCCGGTCCTGCTGGCTGCTCATCACACACCATTGATTAAGTGAAAACCACCGGCTGCATAAATTCTAGTTTAAGCAAAAATACGGGACATTGCTGTTGATCCCCTTAAGAAATGTTTCTCCACAGAGTGGGCAAGCAGGAATTTCGAGGGAGAATCGCCACCCTTGTGTAATAGGAGGTGTCCTATCGCCGGCGATGATGGTCTTGAATTTAGCTGTCAGAAAGATTCCCTGGGGGGGAGAAAAAAAAATACCTATTTTTACTCAGTCTGAGGAAAGTTTAATTGGCTCCTGTCAGGTTCTATGTAAGTGCTACTTCCTGCTGAAGGACCCATTACCGATCCGCGCAGAGCTGGAATTTAGCAGCCGAGTTGGTGGAGGCTTGGGTGGATGAGGAAAAGGAGTTAGGGCCTGGTTCCCCTCTGTGGCCGTGCAAAGACTTGTCTCACCAGAAGTTCCACAAGTGGATTCACCGGACATAAGCCATCTCCTAATGATTCAGTTTTTAGAGGGTAGAACAGAAGTGGGGAGACAGGAAATGAAGGCAGCGGATGTTCGCCCACCTCAGTCTCTCCTGGTGTCAAGCCCAGTGCTTAGATTGGCGTCCATCGCTCTGTGTCTTGGAATTAGCACTTGGTACAGACTGGAAGTTTTGTAAGTCTAATACTTAATAAAACTGACTGAATGATTACAAGACAGAATGAATGGATGGATGGATGGATGGACGCGCCAACTGTGCAGTTCTGCTCTTCTCTTGGCTCTCGTAGCTTTTTCTTTTTTGTTGGTTGTGGGGCTTGAGCTCTGGGCTTGGGCACTGTCCTTGTGCTCTTCAGCTCAAGGTGAGTGCTCTACCACTTTAGCCACAGCACCACTTCTGGTTTTCTGAGTGGTTTATTGGAGGTAAGAGTCTCACGGACTTTCCTGCCCGGGCTGGCTTTGAACTTGATCCTCAGATCTCGGCCTCCTGAGTAGCTAGGATGACAGGCGTGAGCCACCAGTCTTCCTCGTAGCTTTCTGATGGGCTTGCCAGGCACCACTGTGGACAGATACCCTTGAGCTTCCTAAGCCAATGCATAGGCTTGGGGGCGGGGGATGCCTTTTCTGAGATTAGTCTCTGCCACTGTGTGACTTGGGGGTCCTCTGGTGTTTGGCTTTCTGTGACATCGTGGGCACCGGTCCCTGTGGCTTAGCCAACCCCACGCTCATCTCTAGTGCCACCACCTTCCCTCTGCCCCGCGCTCCACAGTCACATCAGCAGTCACTGCCCTGTCATTCTTGCTGCTAGCCAAGAATGGCAACCTTGCTCTGGAAAACGAGATGGAAGAGGGAACCAGCTGGCCAGGTTCTTTGGTTTTCAATGCAGATGACTATTGCTTTGTAGTTTTGTTTTGTTTTTCCTCTCTCTGCTGGATCACGGGTGTGATGTCTGGAGCTGTGGCAGCCATTTCTGTAATTGTGAGGGAAGAGCTCTTGAACCCATGCCCATTGTGAGATACAATGAGGCTGAACTTTGGTTTTCTTGGAGCGGGTTTGAAAGAGTGAAGTTCAAAGCCCAGCTCTGCTCCTTGCTGGCTGGGTGCTTGGGGAAAAAGAGCTGCGCGCTCTGAGTCATGGTGTGGCCATCTTCCTTATGAAGAGGTAGCAGAGCACTGTGGAGAGTTCTGGAACATCTCCCACATTTAGTGAAGGTTTGGCTCAACCTAAGGCACGTGGTGACGATTCTAGCTGTTGTCTCTGTCACAGCCGAGGCTACTGCTAGTTTTATTTTCCTCAAAAGTCAACCCAGCCCTCTACACTGCCTTGAGCATTTTGCCACTTGCTAGCTGACCCCAACAAGGCTAAGCCGTGCCTTCTGGCGGCTCTAAAAGTTGAAGTTCAGAGACATGTGACTCTGGCCGATGGCCAGGGACACACACTGGGTTTGACGATACGTCCTAGGAGGTAGATGGAGGTGGAAGGATTGTGTTGCGTGTGTGTGGTCCTCAATTACCCAGTGTCCCTGGTCCTCATGTGCCCAACATTCCCTGGTCCCCATTTACCCAGTAAACCTGGTCCCCATTTACCCAGTATCCCCTGGTCCCCATTTACCCAGTATCCGCTAGTCCTCAATTACCCAGTGTCCCCTGGTCCTCATGAACCCAGTATCCGCTAGTCCTCAATTACCCAGTGTCCCCTGGTCCTCATTTACCCAGCATCCCCTGGTCCTTATTTACCCAGGATCTCCTGGTCCTTATTTACCCAGTATCCCCTGGTCCCCATTTACCCAGTGTCCCCTGGACCTTATTTACCCAGTATCCTTTGGGTGCTTTGTTCCCGCCCCCTAGCCCCAGAGTCCGCTCCACTGCCCTCCCCAAAGGAAGGGTTGCTCTGCCCTTACGCTCTCCCTCCACGCCCTTCTCTGTCTGCAGGAAACTGTCTCATTTGCTTACTTAGATATGTGGTTTGTTTCCTCCCAACACACACACACACACACACACACACCAGGCTGAAGTAGCTGCCCCTTATCTCTGTCCCCACCATGCCCTGATACTTCATTACTAGTCACCTTGCACCATCGTCATCATCACCAATGTCATCATCAGTATTATTATCTGCCTCATCCCTTTTACCCCGCAGCCCAAACACATTCTTCAAAACAAGCCTCATTTTTTTTTTAAACATAAAAATCAAATGCGTAACACATTACAGGGATTCAATAAATGGTTGCTAAATGAACGAAACTGCAATAAAGCGAAAATCGAGGGAGTACTTCCGTGGTGTTTGAAATGGTTCTAGAAGCTTCAGCACGCATAACGTCACCGACGCTCACAGCAGGCCTCTGGGGGGCGGGGGAGGTCTCGGTCCACGCATTGTACAGATCACAATGCAGCGGAAGAGACACGTGGGCTGCCGCAGCCCCCCGGGCTCGGGGCCTGGGGCCGGCCCTGGGCCAACCCTGGCCCTGTGTGCGCTGCCTCCGCTCCGAAACCCACAGCCCCTTCTGGTACTTCCAGCCCAGTCTCAGCCCTTCTCCTCCTGTTTAACGCAGAGGGGCTGCTGGATTCCAGCGGTCTCTGTGTCGCATTCACGGATGGACAGGAGAGGTAGGAGGCTGCACCCGCATGTACTGACTCTGGTCAGCGCCCTTCCTGGGGCCTGCAAGCTGCCAGCTGTGTCCCTGTGGTGGGCGAGAGTGGGCTGGCCCAGGTAGGCAGAGAAGCAAGGCCAGCCCAGGGCAGTGAAGACACCTGGAGGACCTAGATCAAAGCATCTTCACAGTCCTGGCCTGCCCGGACATGCTCACGCACCTGGGAATCTAGTCATGCCCGTCTTTATCATCCCAAACAACAGCAAAGTATCACGCCCCACATACACATATCCAGTGGGAGCAACATGGCAGACAATTTCCATCTCCACCCTCGCTGAATCCCTACACTCTTTCTACCTCCTTGGAGTGCCGTTCTCATTCTCGCCGACAGGGGCAAGCAAAGGCTGGCGGCCCTCACCTGTAACCCTAGCTACCTGCTCAAGAGGCTGACATCTGAGCATTGTAGCTTGTAACGAGCCTGGGCAGAAAAGTCTGTAAGACTCTTATTTCTGATTCATCAGCAGAAAGCCAGAAGTGGAGTTGTGGCTCACACGGTAGAGCACCAGCCTTGAGCAAAAAAAAAAAAAAGAAAAGCCAAGTGAACAGAGCAAGGCCCTGAGTTCAAGCCCCAGTACTGGCACATACACAAGATAAAACGCAGAGATGCTAAACGACTTGTCTAATATCAAACAGCGAGTGTGCTGAACCCCAAAGTCTGACACTCTGCAGAGGCCCTGCACGGCGCTGGAGCCCGGTGTGTCTCTGAGAATAAGTTCTGTGACAGCAAAGCGTCAGCTCATCGTAATTCTTGGCTGGTGCTCTGCGGTGCCCCTGCTGGTCCCTCCCGGTCCCTAGCCAGTGCCGGCTAACAAGACGCCCCGGCTCACTGCTGCCATCCGTGTTTGCATTCTCCACGGAAAACCAGCCACACAGGTTCGTGTCTGGATAATTCAACTACGTCACGACGCGCATCTCTCTCTCTCCCCCTCTCCCTTGTGCATCTGGAGGCTAATTCCCATTCCACTTGTCCTTGAGAACGTGGCTGCAGCTACAGAGAGGGGCGGGGGGGGGGGGGGGGAGGGAAAGATGGCCTGACTTACCTGTGTCGGTTGCTGTTCCGGGGCGTAGAAAGGCCACATGGCTCCCGCGCTGGGGGGACTCTGGGTCTTCTTGGCGGCTGGTACCTTGGTCATCCTGGAAATTCTTCCAACTTTCAGGGATTTTTTCCCCCACCTCCAGAATCTTCCAGCTCAGCAGTTGGTGGTGGGAAGGGTCTCGGGAATGACTCCCTGCCTCTCACGTCCCGAGTACACAGCCTTCAGAGGAGTCTGTGTCTGAGGAGCACTGGGATGGCCGGTCATCTGAGTTGTCCCCACAGCCGGCTCAGGCCGAGTCACACACGCCTGCCAGTTACCGGTCATACACCTTTTAAGAAGGTATAAACTTTTTTTTTTTTTTAAAGCTTTACCCCCCCTTTTTTTGGGGGTGGGGGGGGGTGCGGATATTTCTCTCTTAGCAGCAAAATAGAATTTGAACTGACAGATAAAATAAAGAAAACTCTCCTGACAAAATCCCCATTCTCTCTCCAGGCTCCTGAGGAAGTCAGGCCCCAGGGTGCAGCACAACCTCTGGGCCCCAACAGCCAAGGGCCCTGCCCAGTTGCCTGGCAACAGGGACGCTGCAGAGGACTTCCTCATTGGCTGGGGCTGGTGGGGGGGCGGGGTCTCAGGCAGGGCTGGGCCTCAGTCTCTTGACTGTTAGGAGAATCCCTAACTCCAAGTTCGGGAGTTTCTCCTGGGTTCTGAGGGCCCCATCCTTCTCCTGCTGTTGATTCCCCTTTTCTCACCTGAAAAGAAAAAAAAAAAACCAACTCCTGCTCATCCTGAAAAGCCCACATAGAGATATAGATATGCACGCACACATGTCCACATAAGTGCTCGTAAGTGTGTCATGAATATAAATGCACAGATGCATTATGGCATTTGTTCAGAGCCGAGGGTGTGCTAAATACTGTCTTGAGTGTTTCACAACATGAACAGATTCCACACAGCATCCCTTCCGGGAAAAGAGTTTTCCTGTTTTATTTTGCTCTTCAACAGACCAGGTAACTGAGTCTCAGAGACAGGAAAGGATCTGGAAATCACCTGAGTGATCAGTTCAAGTCCAGAGCTGTTTGATTCTAAAACCCAAGCCCTCCACCGCTGGCCTGCAGTCAGACAGACACCTGGGCCTGGTGAGCTTTGGCTTCCAGGTCTTTGATGTGGGCAGCGCACCACAGGTGGTGAAGGATCGAAGCCAACAGTGTATGTAAGAGCCAAGTGGACGAGTCAGGGTGGAGGGGCTGCTGCAGCTCAGTCGCATCCCTTCTCTGGGCAGAACTGTGCTGGGCCCATTTCATAGCAGATATTACCAACTAATATTCACAGGACCTTCTGCTCTGTGCCAGGTCCTGTATGGTATGTACGTTAATTCACCTAACCCTTCCAATAACCTTGCGGGGGGTGGGGGGGTCGTCTTATTGTATACTGGATCAATTTAGCTCATATTTTGTCCCTCAACCTTGAGCTGTGGAGGATCCTGACAACATCATGGCTTCCTCTTCCCGGGAAGATGTTCACGGCAAGAATACACCCACAGAGGGCAGAATGTCTCACTCAGCAGCTCCGGCTGCCCACGCCTGGACGTCATTATTTCCTTCCCATTGTCTGAAGAAGACCAAATCTGACCTCCCCTTTCTCAGCAAGTGTTGACCCTTCTGTTTTCTTTGTGGGCAGCATGGTGCAGCTTACCAAGCAACTCTTACGAAGATGCAGATAAAGAGAACTGCATTCTGAGGATGGACCCAGGAGGAGGAGAGGAGACAAGACGGGGGAAATGACCAGCAGCCAACGGAACGGAGGAAAGGCGGTCTCCAGCTGGTTTGCAGGACAGGCTTGGTGAATGGGGTCCATCCGGTCCTGTAGGATCTAAAGAAATAAAATAGGAGGAGTGAGTGTATGTACAGCAGAGCCTCCTTTGGCCCACTGTACGCAGTACAGGATTTCATTACATTTGCGTGCATGCCTATCATGCTCTTTGATTTCATTTTCTTCCCCCCTCTCCACTCTCTTGTTCCCCCCGTGCTCTTCCTTTGGTTTTCATATCCTTCCCATCCTTCTCCTCAAATCCACACATGAGAGGAAACACATGATATTTGTCTTGGTGAGCGTGGCTTCTTTTTTTTTTTTTGTCGGTCGTGGGGCTTGAACTCTGGGCCTGGGCGCTGTCCCTCAGCTCTTCAGCTCAAGGTGAGCGCTCTACCACTTGAGCCACAGCGCCACTTCCGGTTTTCTGGTGGTTTATTGGAGATAGGAGTCTCACAGTCTCTCCTGCAAGCATGAACATTTCCTTCTTTGTGACCGAGTCAAATTCCACCTCTCTCTTACCCAGGTGTCCACTGAGGGGCTCTTAGGCTCATTCCGTAGCGTGGCTGTTGTGAACAGTGCCGTGATCAGGGCTGCGTGGAGTCAGCGAACGCAGCCCCCGGGCAACCTTCACAATAACAATGAGCAAAAAGCAGACACAGAGCACCCCAGACATGCTCAATAAAAGGCAAACTCTTATTCCTTGGGAAAGGGGGGTGAGAAGGCCTTTAGAGTTGAGAAGATTTCTGTTCCAATCCTGGCTCTGTCATTCATTGGTTAGAAGACCTTGGTCCGGCCACTTCACTTCACTTTTCCATCATCAGGGCTATCACGTAGACTCAGGTACGTGATGTTCACGTCCATCTTGTACTTGTGATTGGGCAGATAAAGCAAATGCTAAGTCACATGCCTGGAAGGGCTCAGAGAACTGGGGGTTCATCTGCACCCCGTTCATGGTGACTGTGGTCACAAGTGTATGAGCAGTGTAGCCCGCGGTGATGTGAAGTCTGTTTCTAGCACGCAGCTTCCCATGCACACACAGGGCAATGGTAGCAGCAGTGTGGTCACACCCATTGCCCTCTCCCTCAGCTCCACAGCGCCCCCCCCCAAGGACAGCTCTTCGCCCCCATCCTTCCTGAAGCCATGTCTGGATGTAGTGCGCATGTCCCCAGACTTTCTTGGTCTGTGACACCCCTGGCTTCTTAGTAAGATTTTGTGGTGTCTCTAAGTCAAAGAAATAGTTTAAGAATCTCGTTTTTAATTATTCCTTAGTGTACTGAAGTTCGATAGATTGCTCCGCGTTACCCTCAAAATAGAAAGAATCCCCAGCTTTATCCATGAATCTGCCACGGTACCCCAAGGTGCCCCGAGGTACAGTCTGGGAACCACAGAGCTGGAGCAGTGGGTTACATCTTTCAGCCACGCAGGCTGGATATGCAAGAAATGAATCCCCAAAGGAAGAGTTGTAAAGCAATGACTGGGGGGGGTGGCATCTGTGCACCCCCTGCCCTCCCCTAATTTCTGGGGCGTGCTGTACAGCCATCCCTTGCAGCACCAACTTCCACACAGGCCCCCAGCCCCAGCCACTGTCTGCTCAACCCCAGACCGGCTGATTTCTTTTTCCTATGCCACCTCCCTCTTTTCCTTTCTCTATGACCCCTCATAGAATATTTATATCTAAGCCTTCATCTCTGCTTCTGGGAAATCCAGCCTCGGTCAGTGTTGATTGGAGCAACTAGGGAAGCCAGACGGGAGGCCAGCCTTGAACTTGAGCTGCGCCTTGCCCTGTGGTCATCGGATGTATCATCTCTCGTGTATTATTACGTGGGCTTCCTGGGCCACCTGGTCCCCAGGGCTCCTTCCTGCTCTTGGGGATCTTTTGAAGTATCTCTTGATAGACCCCCACATCCTTTCAACACTGAGAGGCCAACGTGTTTTCAGATGTGCACATGCACCCCTCCCCCCAGCAGTGTAGTATTTGACAACCCAAGATATGGAGTGATGGTTTAATTCTTAATTCCTAGCTGATTTGTACAAAATATAAATGGTAGGACTCGGAGCGACAAGCGTCCTCTCTTCCTAATTTACCCCGAAGAAAGACATCCAAGGGGATTAAAAATAGACGTCACAAGTAGAAGAAAAATTTTGGAAAGTGTCAGACACCAGATGGGGTAGCTGAAGTGAAATCTCAAAATCTGGTAAACACTTGAATTTCAGTCAGTAATACATATGTTTGGCATTAAAAACCTATTGGAAAAAGTCATCATTTTCTAGAATATCTTTAATATGCTTTTCTGTGTTGCATCTAGCACCCAGAGAACTCCTCCTGGGTATTTTTACTGAAATGTCAGTACTGGAATTACAAATTATGGGGCCCAGGGCAAGAATAAAGCTTGGGGTTCCCCCTGACACCTGGTAGCTGGCAATCTATTGATGGATTGCTTCCAGAACGGAATACCACTGGATAAAGTGCATGGGTACCACCTCCACAGATGCTAGTACTCAATCAGATGAAAAAAGAAGGATTGTCGTATGCCACCTGTACCCCTGGGGACAGAAATAGACCATTAGCCTACCTCTCCGCCTTCTTCGTTATTATTATTATTAGTAGTAGTAGTGGTAGTAGTAATAGTACTAGGGTTTGAATTCAGGACTTTGTGTGAGGTGCTGCACCACTTGAGCAATGCTCTGATTTCCCAAAAGGGTCTCACGCTTTTTGGAGCCACTTTTTGGAAGTCTGGAGCCAGACTTGGACTGCGATCCTCCTACTTCCACCTCCCGTGCATCTGGGATTACAGGTGTGAGGTATGGCACCTGACTTCTCTCTTACTTTGTGAAGTTTGGCACAGAAGCAGAGGAAGTCATGGGATCCCGGGAAGGGCAGAGACCCAGGTGGGGGGTCCCAGCTGTCCTCACCAGGGTTGCTGTCCTCAGACACACCATCCTGGGATGCTAGAACTGTAAAGCCCGTTTTGCAGATGCAGAACTAGAAGCAAAGTCTAGGATTTGGTGATTGGTTTGTAGTTGAGATTGAGACTCAGATTACTTTTTTCTTGTTCCAAATCCAGCGGTTGATTCCCCGGCTCGCCCCCTGATACTGTGTCTCCATCTTCTTTCGCCAAATGGGGTGTGTCGTGTGTATTACTGTTCAGAGCGGCAGACGATCGGCGCTTCGGAGCCACTTTTGAAGACCAACTTCTAAGTCATCTAGAGGAGTAAAACCTATTCTTTCACATCCAAATAAGATGTTCCGAACCCTTGTCCCAGATAGGCAGACCTCTTATTCCAAGTACTGCCATGGATTTCCAGGTAGTATGCAATTTCCTTGTCAGTACACACTCTGGCCTGCTTCTTGCGGGGCTCAGTAGAAATACATCATTCTGGGAAAACAAACAAACAAAAAAACAAACCCTCCACGTTCTAGGTCCTCAATCCTCACATCTGTGCCTGTGACCTCGATCACGTCACAGGTGGCTGTTCTCAGGAGAGTTTAGGGTCCCACGAGACTCCTGAGTGGGAGCTCAGGATGCTTTTCCCATGCTGCTTTCCTCCCTGCCCTTTTGAAACTGTCACAGCTAAGAATTCGGTTCACTGCCATTGCTTTCCTGCCCCATTCTCCCTCTCTCTCTTTTTCTCCATCCTGTCCAGCCTTCCCTCCTGCAATTTCTTCTTAGAATCTACAATCCTTAATTCACAATCCACTCATACATTTGGATGGTAATTCCCCTCCCTTTTCCTTCTTTCGGATGCCCTTGTTTAGACAGACTGCAGAGTCTTGATTTCCCAGTTTCTTGACAATAGCTTCCTGGAAGGGACTCTCCCTGGCTCCTGGCTTCGAGTTTGATCCTGTGCTACCATGTGCCACGTGTTTAGGGACGGGCTCAGAGGCACACTGCTGTTCCCTGTCTAGCCGTTGTCACTTCGGTAGACACTGCCTCTCCCCCCGGCCACCCTCTCAGTTTCAGTGACACTTCTTTCTCAATAAATGATTCTCTTTCAAACAGATGTTGAGGAGTATGACATTCGGAATATATAATGGTCGTCTTTTTACATAGACCTTCGTCAGACAGTAGCTGAAAGAAGAAAAGGAACTCGGCGATGTGGAAAAATCAATGTCAGGATTTTGCATATCCTCTGCCCCCCCCCCCCGTCCCCCCCTCCCCGCCCCCCCTCCCCGGCTCCTCTCTGTCAGTCTGTTTTTTCCATGCCTATATTTTCTGTTGAGGTTTTTTTTTTTTTAATTCAAGTTTTGTTTGCAATCTGGGATATTTTTTTTTCGAGTTTCATTTGCAGACTTCTTTTTTTCCCATTGGGGGGAAAAACAATCATGGAATTAAAAACAAAACCTAACAACCACAAAAGCTGTCCTTCTTATACTGGCTAATATGCTTGCAGTGGGAAATCTGTAAAGACACAAAGAGTTAAGAAGCAAGAGCATCAGAGAAGTCCTCAGTATGGTCTGTAAATTGGTGGTGTGGTCAGTGGTAGAAGACTTGTAACCCGAGTGTCCCTGCTTAGGCTTCCGTGTGCTGGGGTGGACGGCGTGGAGGTTTTAAGAGGTTTTGCCAAGGGAAGGTTGGTTAGGTCATTGGGGAAGAAACTGAGGTAGTACTTACAGGGCTTTAGCTAGTTCAACTCCAGAGAGAGTTGTTACGAAAACAAATGAGCCCGAACCCTGACTTTTCTTCTGTTTTTCCGTCCTGCCATGTGATTTCTCCCTCCTGCCTAGCTTCTAGTCCACGCTTTCCATCACGATAAGTTGGATCTAGCCTATGGACTGCATCCATCACCACAGTTGGTACTCTTTGGGCTTTCTGCTTCTAACAATGCAAGCCACACAGACCTTTTTCCTTTATAAAGTACCTAGCCTCAAGTGTTTTCTTCTAACAATGGGAAATGAGTGAATACAATTGACCCTAGTTGAGGCTATTTCTTCCAGGTATTTTACTTGCAATTCTTTTTTTTTTTTTTCTAGAAGTGTAGTTTTGCTTCAGAATAAGAACTTTTGGCTCTAAAAGTTAAAACTTGTCTTTTTTTCTATATTTCTTTTATATGAGCTTATATTAGTGATAAGAAAAGGGACTTCACTGTTTCTTTTCTATACACATAAGCAAGTCTTTAAAAAATAATTAAATAGTATAGGAAGTATATACATAACAATTAAAAATACCATTCTTCTTCCTGCCCAATGATAATTGCTTAACTTCTTGGTACCTATAATTCCATATTTTTCCAGATATACCTCCTATCTATCTAACCCTCCCTCTCTGTTTTATATGTGTGTGTGTGTGTGTGTGTGTGTGTGTGTGTGTGTGTGTGTGTGTGTATGTAGGTATATATATATATAAACTTTTTTTGTTAGTTGTGGGGCATGAACTCTGGGCCTGGGCGCTGTCCCTTAGCTCTTTAGCTTACGGCTAGCACTCTACCACTTGAGCCACAGCGCCACTTCCGGCTTTTTCTGCTTATGTGGTGCTGAGGAATGGAACCCAGGGCCTCATGCATGCAAGGCAAGCACTCTACCACTGAGTCACCTTCCCAGCCCCCTCTTTGTTATTTTTAAACAAAAATTCCATATATTATTTTTTAACTTTCTGATATTTCCTCTCCAATGAGTCTTAATTTCTACCACTGGGTTTTCAATTTTTTTATACTATGACACATAGTGAAAAATACAGGTTATGATTCAGTTTAGCATGTGTGCAGTACATATTTATAATCGAAGGAAATATTTCACGAACCAACATTCACCTGTATTATGTACGATGTACTCTATTATTTTTCTATTTTATTCCATTTCATTTTTAGGAAATGATGTAAATTGATTTCAAGACCCACTTGCATTCTGAAAAACACCATTTCCCTATGCTGCAATTTTGATGACTTTCATATAGTTTGAACTCTACAGCTTTTAAGTTGCATGGAATCACAGAGGAGGGCTGGTCTGGCCTCTTCATTTTATATGCAGAGGAGTGGAAATGTTATTATCTGGGTAGTTGGTAACAGACTCCCCTGGGTGGGGTGGGAATGTGCTTTGTTAAGGGAAATATCTTCATATGTACTTATTTGGAGGAAGGTGCTGGACAGGAAAGAACTGAACAGCTCTACCTCAGAATAAACAGGAATTTGGAACAGAAAGCCTTGGGACAAATGGCTGGGGAGGTGGAGGGGCCAGTAGACCTTGAGTGAGCAAGATGAACAAAAAGCTTTTAGAAACTAGAATATCTAACATTGAATTTACATTATTTGCATTACTGTGTTGTAAATTCATCCACCTGCTCAAGTTTTCAGTAAGGCTTCATGTTAGGAAGATTCCAACTGGGCACTGGTGGCTCACATCTGTAATTCTATCTACTCAGGAGGCTGAGATCTGAGGATCTCAGTTTGAAATCAGCCCAGGCAGGACAGTGTGTGAGACTCTTATGTCCAATTAACCACCAAAATGTCAGAAGGGGAACTGTGGCTCAAGTGGTAGAGCACTAGCTTTGAACAAAACTGCTCGGGGACAGCATCTGAGTTCAAGCCCTGAATTCAAGGCTTAGTATTGGCACAAAAGTAAATTAATCAGATTTCTATCGATAAATTCACCTCAAACTGGATTAAAGCAAAATAAGCTAGGACATTTTGTTGGCTTATGAAACCAAGCCAAGCTTGTGTACAGGGCCTTGAATAATGCCAGTGTGAAACTTGCTGTCTCTTTGTGTATCTTCTCTCTAATTCCACCTTGCTCTTATATATTGACATCTAATAGCTCTGCCCCCCCCCCCAAAACAAAAAGAGTAGTTGGCTGGTTAGGATCATATGACCACCTTTGATCCAATCATTGTGGCCAGGCAGGATCTGATTGGCCAGAAAGGATCTGGTGTTAATCCTTAGAGCCAGAAATGGCTTTAGGTTATATGGCATTCCACGGTTTTCCCCAGATTGAGCTCACATAAGGAGAATGGGGTGCAAACACAGCTCTCATACAAGTATCTCCTGTAAATGGTAAAGATTAAGAGGCTGAGTTCCTTATCAGTCTTCCTCCGTGCAGACCAGAACAGCAAGACCATCCTTACGTAGAATGAAGAACAAGATGACAGCACCTTTTGGAATTCCAGAGATCCTATGGAGGCCACCAGATTTTCTACAGGTTGTACAAAGGTTGTGTATTGATTTTTTCCCCCTAGATCTTAAAGGAAAAGAGAATCTTTGTAGGTATCTTGACTATATAAATGAAGAAACTGAGGTTCAGAACTGTTCATGGACCTGCCCAAAGTCACACGGTTATATATACATGTATATATGTGTGTATATATATATGTATATGCATATATATGTACATATATACAAAGAGAGAGGGATATATATGTGTCTATATATATATATATATATATATATATATATGTATGTATATATATTGCTAGAGCCAGGACTGACACAGTTCCTTTCTTCAATTTACCAATGTTTCTTCTCCACCATTCAAGCAGCCTTCCCTGTCTTCAGTTTCTCCCATGCACCCTGGAAATGTCGCCAGGTCTTGTTTGGTAGCAGGAGACTTTATGAGCCATTTCCTAGTCCTTGGAGATGCTTGAGGACTCTGCATAGAGTCAGAAAGGGGGGAGGGGGATAAATTTCCAGGGGGATTCATGTCATTTCCCCGAAGAAGCTTCTGGTAATTCTGGAAGCAGGAAGATCCCACCAGTAAACAAGAAGGAGCCGTGGAGAGATAACCAATGGCTGAGAGAGGGTTTGGTACTTGTGACTCACTTCCTATTTGCTCAGATTTCTGTGCATGTTATTTTATAGAGCCTTTACATTAAAAATTAGTTTTGGGGAACACTGAGTAGCCAAGTGACGGCAGGAAAGGGGCTGGTGACGAGGGAGTATTGCCAGCGCCATCCATGAAGGGCCTCCAATCTGATTGAATGAAGGCATGAACAGATGGACGAAACTAATACTGCATTCATTTGCCTGGGTTGCTGTAACAAAGTACCATAAACCGGGGTGGCTTAAACAACACCAGTTGTTTTTTTTTTTTTGAGCTTGCAATTCTGGAGGCCAACGTTTCAAGATCAAGAGCGACCACAGGGTTGGTTTCTCCTGAGGGTTGGAGGGGAGGATCTGCCCCGTGGCTCTGTCCTACTTTCTCTTGGCTTGCTGGTCGTCTTGGGTGTGCAAAGACTTGGGTGTTTAAGGATTTCCACGATTAATGATCTACCCCCAAACTCAAACTGCTGTCTTGGGGCTCATGTTTAGAAGTGTGGTGAGTAAGTCCAGATCTCTCCTCATAAAACCCTGTCTTGATAGTTAAACTATTCGAGGCATGAGAATCTCATACTAGAATCTTCTATGTTAGACACAATTTGAAGCAGTGCCTATTGGTAGCAAAATAAGACTATATGTCTAAATAGCTGTAAGTATCGACAATTCCTTAAAAACAACAACAACAAGAAGTAATGACTCCAACCTGAAGTTTGTGTAAAGACCACGAACAAGTAGAGAGACTACATCCTTCCATAAAGGATTTTCCCCTTGGAAGAGGAACCCTGGCATACTGGATCTTGGCCCATTCTACTTAGGATGATCTCATCTTATTCTAACTATTTACATCTGCCTCCACTCTATTCCCAAATAAAGCCACACTCAGAGGCTCTGGGAGTTCAGAGTTTAGTACGTGAACTTTTGGGGCAATACGATTCAATCCATTTTAAGAGGTAAGTGGGATCTGGATCAAAGCTGGGCTCAGCGGCATGAAGTCTATCTCTGAGCGCCTCTATCGTGGCTTCACAAGGTGTCTGTGAGTTTCTCACGCTTCTCCTGTGGAGAGGCAGGGCCTCTGTCCTCTCCCCTGAATCTAGGATCCGACCACAAAAGGCCATGACACCCCCCACTCACTCCGAGAGACCATGTAAACTCCCAAGCCCAGCCCTTCGGTTAGCCTGCCCGCTGGACAGGTGAGTGAAAGAGCTGTTGGTCTAAGCACCCTCCAACCCCAGCCTTGCTAGCTGCGCCCATCTGAAACTCCATGTTGAAATCCCAAATACCAAGCTTGGCTCCTTGCCAGAGTCCTGAGCCACAAATTTGATAAATAAACTTGATTAAAAAAAAAAGATATTTTATTAGACCAGTCAGAATTGGGGTTCTCTGAAAAAATGGAACAAAGGTCATACATACAGGCATACATACATGTACAGATCGCAGAATAGAGACAGCTATAATTCAATTACATGTATATAATTCTCATAGAAAATGTATTATTCAGTTTATCTATTTCTCTCCTCTTAATCCTTTCCTCTGGACAACTCTGTGTGTGTGTGCTTATATGTATGCATTGTATATACATATACGTAGATATGTATAGTTAGAGAGCTAGGTAAGTACGTAGATAGTAGGTAGATAGCCTGACAATGGATGGGTAGGTAGGTAGGTAGGTATATTGATAGATAGATGAGAGATAGACTGATGATGGATGGATGGATAGATAGGTAGATGGACAGGCAGACAGCCTTTCACATCTGGGGTTGTGTACCCATGGATCCAACCAGTCAGGGATAGACAGTGTTAACCTCTGCCTGACCCGAATGGCTGCACATGCGCAGACCTTTCCCTTGCGGTTGCCCCCTGCACAGCCTAGTATGGCAGCTACTTCCATCGCCTTCCTGCTGTACGTGGTCTTGTACGTCACAGAGATGGTTGGGTACATAGGAAGTGCAGAAAGGAGTAATTAGATATGACGCCATTTTCCACCAGGGACTGGACCGTATGTGGATTTTGCTACCAGTAGGAGATCTCAGAACCAAGTCCTTGTGCCTACTAAGGGATGATGGTATATACGGAGAGATTTATTCTTAAGGAACTGGCTCCTTGGTTAGGGAGGTTGGCACATCCGTACTTTGCAGGCAAGGCCCGCAGCCTGGGAACTAGGGACCCAAGGAGGAACTGACATTGTTGTTCAAGTCTGAAAACCGACTGCAGGCCAAATTCTCTTTGTTAGGGAAGGCTTGTCAATTTTCTCTTCAGGCCTTCAACTAATTATGTGAGACCCACCCATTGGAGTGTAATTTGCTTCAAAGTGTACAGGTTTAATTATTATTTTGTTTCTCCTTTACTGTTTTAGAGGTGACATACAGCAGGGGTTACCTTTATAGATGCCTGGCAATAGGTGCATTTCCTTTCGCATAGTGTCATCTGCTCCCTCATTCCCTCCCAGTCCCTCCCTTCCATCCCCACCCACAAGTTGCATGGTTCACTTTCATCCAGTGCATTCCAGTGCTATACTTTCCACCCTTTTCCTCTGATTCTGTGCCTTCTCCTCCTCCTCCCACAGATACACAGATACGCAAATACACCATGTGTAAGGTAAAGAATACAGTCACCAGAGAGAGAAAAAATAAAAAAAGTCCTTTGTTTCCCTATCTTTGGAGTTCGTTTCAGTATGTATATTATTTTATATAGATATGAAGAGGCTCTTGGGTATTACACCTTAGTGGTTCTTTCCTAAGACTATCTTCTTTTGTTCTCGCTGTATGTGAGTATCTAGAATTCTGTGTAATATGTCACGTGCCATTGCGTTTTAGATCTCACCTCTGCCTATCAGGGAGAACATGCTCCATTTGTCTCTGGGCATGGCTTTCCTCACTTAACATGATTTGTCCTGGTTCCATCCATTTCCCTGCAAATGACCAGATTTAATTATTCATCTCACCTATCAACGTGCTTCGCAGCTACGTTTAAGCCTAGTGTTTGAGACAGGCCTGAGGTCAGCTCTCGACTGTGCAGCGTCTAGCTGTGGGACCTTAAACAGTGTATCAAACTCTCTGAGCCTAGCTCCAGGAAATTAAGACTTGCCATACTGGTCTTCTTAGCGTGGTGAGGAGTAAATAAAGTGGGTGTTGACGAACTCAGTCAGAGCCCACAATGGTTTCAATTTAATTTTATATTTAATGTCTTTATCTCAGGTCCCAGCTTTTTACCAGTCTGTAGTGCTGCTCCCGTTCACGTCACCACTCACTCTGTTTCTAGAAGTGTCCCTCCCCTCCTCTTTCCCTTTCTTCCTTTTTTCTTATTCGTGCGCCCCTTTTCATTTTTCTTTGTAAAGCCAGGTCTGCCTCGCCGGGGACCGGGGCATGTTTCACAGATTCATCTTACTTGTCACACCAGCCGGGCGCCGCTCCCTGGACCATTGCCTCCCGTGTTCCCGCGAGGTGTTGCTCTCTCTGCTTCAACAACTCTCCTTCTGCCTCCAACTGGGCCTGCACCTCCCGGCTGCTCAGGCCCCAGCCTCTCCTCCTGGCCCAGGAGGCCGCCATGGCAGGCTTCTATGCTCATGTAGATGCCAGAACAGCTGCAGGAAGGTACAAGGGAGGCAGCTGCGAAGTGATGCTTTACCTCCCCTGGACAAACTTGGGGCTCCCTAGCCCAGCTGCCTCCACCCTCTCAGCCTCCATGGTGCTTATGCTGGAGCCTTCCCCCCCACACCTCCCACTGCCCCTTCTAAAGCCAGTCTACCCTCATCCCTACCATCTGGCCTGGCATAATGGTGACTGGCCATGGAGTTCCCTCTGCATTCAGGAAAAATCTGGCACTGTTATTGGGAAACTATGAGGCCTCATGGCGTCCATATCCACTAGGGTTTATCAGAGAAGCAATACATATTTAATGATGATATGTATTGATTAGAAGGGCCTGGGGATGGAGCAGAGAGTCCAGACTCTGAAGTGTTGATGGCAGAGCTCCGGTATGAATCTGACTCCATCCATCTGATAGACTAGCATGACACTGTTTACCGACTCAGACTGGAGGAAGGGAAGCTCACTAGTGGGGGCTGACTGACACACAAGGGCCTTGGCTCTGTCTTAGCACATAGCACAAGGTGGAAAGGCAAGAGGCAAGAGAGAGCCGCCCTGGTGATCTAGGTACCAGGGCACCAGACCCCCGCTGGGAGTGCAGCCCTCCTGGCTGAATCCATTCACCTCTAAATACTGTTACAATGGCAGTTCCATTTCAGTATTTGGGCTTTGGAAGGAACAGACATTCAAACCATAGCTGATTCTGAAGATTTGGAAACCGGAGAGCTGATCGTGTAAATTTGGGTCTGAATTTGCAGACACAGGAGTGATGTGCTGCTGAGAGGGGGCGGGGTATGGCAGAGAGCTTCCTTACTGAGCCTTTTTGTTCTACTCAGGCCTTCAATGGGTTAGAAGAGACACACTATACCGGCAGTACAATCTGGAGACATACCTAGGGATAATCTGGGCACCTCATGGTCCAGTCAAGTTGGCCCACTGGGTCATAAAATTAACCCCTACACCTTGGGTTTTAATCTAGCTCCAGTTGTGAATCACTGACACAAGGCTTGTCTGTCTTCCCCCCACCCCCCCTTAAAGAGCACAAGTCCTATTTGCATCTCCTCCGACAGGCAAAGTGCCTACCCTCAGGTAGCTCCACCTCCCAGCTCTGTTGTTTTCTTAATGACACGGGACCATCTGGAATTCTTTTGCTTATTTTACTTATTACCTGTCTTCCCAAATAGAAGGTAAATCTGTGAGTACGAGAGACTGCCCTGCCTTGTTCTCTACTATGTCTTTTCATGCCTGGAACTAAGTAGGAGCTCAACGAATACTTTTGGGACAATGAACATGCATTACTACTTTTGAGACAGGCTCTCACAACACAGCCCAGGCTGCCCCTGAACTTGTGACCCTCCTACCCCGGGTTCCTCACAGGCCTGCTCTACCACACTCTGAGAAAGTGAGCCCTGCCAGGCTGCCCCAGGGCACTGTGGGCTGCTCTGCCATGCTGACCCCAGGGACATATTCAGACAGACACCCGTGGTTTGGATCTGCTCACCATCTTCTCTCCTCTCAGGGGTGAGGCGCCCCGGTGTTTCTTCGGAGAATTCACCCGCCGACACCCTCGGGTCCCATTCAGGGAAGACAGGCTTCAAACCCTGCAGCAAAATCCACCATGGGCCAGTCGCCGGAGTACATCGGTTCCTAGGTGGTGGCTGCGAAGGCCGGAAGCCCCGGGGACCATCTTTTCCATCTGGGAGAAGCCAACGAGAAAAACCGACAGGAAGCCGGGCACCGGTGGCTCACGCCTGTCATCCTAGTTACTCAGGAGGCTGAGAGCTGAGGATCGCGGTTCAAAGCCAGCCCGGGCAGGAAAGTCTGTGAGACTCTTATCTCCAATAAACTACCAGGGAACCAGAGGTGGCACTGTGGCTCGAGTGGTAGAGCGCTAGCCTTGAGCTGAAGAGCACTAGTTCAAGTCCCACGACCGACAACAAAACAAAAAACCTACAGGAGATTTAAAGCCTGACTGCGGATAAAACTCCAGATTGAGCATGTCTGAAGTTCCATTTAATGGTGGACTTTTCTGTTCTAATAGATTCTCTTTTTGGCTTAATGCCAGTTTGATGTGGGGTTAAGTGATTTGTAACCAAACATGTTGTAATCCATGTAATTATACCTCCTCCTCCTTCTCCTCCTCCTCCTCCTCCTCCTCTCCTCCTCCCCCTCCTCCTCTCTTCCTCTTTCTCCTCCCCCCTCCCCCTCCCCCCCCTTCCTCCTCCTCCTCCTCTTCACTCTCTTTCTCTCTCCCTCCTATTTATATATACCTCAGTAATTCCAGGAGACTGCCAGTAGGAAAACTTCCCCAGGAAAAGAGAATTTTTTTTTCCCCAGATTTCTTCATTGTCTCCAAAGAGTCTGGTTTTAAAGCCCCGGTGGAGAGGTTTATAACGGCCAATTGACAGCCAAGGGCCAGGCTGGAGAATGTGTGCCAACAAATAACTCAGGCAGGCCAAACTCCTGGGGAGTTTCTAATGATGTGAAAAGACCTAAGATTTCTGTAAGACAGGGGTCAGCGAATTACAATTCTCCCAGGAGCGAAAGCCTTCTGAATGCTTATTTCCAATAATCTTGTTTAGGTTCTGAGGTAAATAAATCTGTCTTTTGTTTGGTGTTACTCAGCTTGCAGCACTGATGGTAATTAAAGGGGTGGAGAAATGAATGAATTCTTTAATTGGCTGTGTTCTGGCTGATTTAGAGGAAGAAGAAAAAGCCTTGGTGGACAGGGGCAGGGTGGTCTGATCTGCTCTGGGACGCGATGATGGCATCATGGCAGCTGGTGACTGAGTGGCGAAGGGAATCTATCATCATTAGTATGCTTCATGGGCACAGGCTGAGCCCTCGCTGGGCTCTAATGGGTCTTCCTGAGGCACAAAGAAAACCAGAGGAAATGGTTGGTTTAGGGGTCACTCCATATCAAGGGTCCCCTGGAGGAAGGATTGCTGGTTTGCTCCCTTCCCTGAGCCACAAATGAGGGGTTGAAAAGAGGATAAAATAAAGCAAAAGTCATCCCTCTAGATGGTCATGTAAAATCCCCACCTCCCTCACAATATGGTGTTCCAGAAAGAGGTTCACGTATACACTGACAATAACAATGAGATGATAATAAAATAGTGGCACATGTTGAGCATTCTCTGTGGGGGCAGGTACTACGTGCAAAGCAATCCATACATGACCTCTTTTTTGCACCGGCAAGAATTCTGTGTTGTAACAACAATATCTTACAGATAGAGAGATGGAGACTCGGAACAAGGTTCCACAACTTGCAGGAAGCCTGTGGGGCCAGGGGATGATAAAGTCAAGCCGCAGAGTGAGTGGCTCCCGGATTGACTGCGTTCCCCTCCCCCATGACAGTGCATAGCTTGGCTTTGCCCTCTGTTGCTTGTTTACTCTGTAACCCACTAGTGTCTCTGAGTCTCCTGTGGATCCCTAAAATGGGGATAACCTTTATGTCCCAGAGTACCTGGAGGCAAACAACAGAACCAGATTTGGGCTCATTTAGGCAAAGATGGATCCTGGTCCCAAGTCATTAAGACAAGGAGGACAAAAACTGAAATGTATGTATATTTTTCTCCTGATAGCAAACAGACTCTGTCTAAATGCAACAACCCTGGATGTGTCACAATACATTTTGCCCTTGTAGAATGTGCCACACCAGCAGTAGGCCCCGATGTAACCTATAGGTCACAGTGACAATGCTATTGTGCTTGGCGGGCGCATTAGTGCTAAGAAATACTCCACTCAGACAGAGGGTTGATGATGAGAATAGAAGCAGAGGGGCATATAGAAATCTCTGTACTTCCCATTCAATATTGCTGCAAGTCTTGGGAAAAAATACTTACTTTTTTTTTTCTTTTTAATGTCCTGACAGGAGATAAAGAGCTTAAGGATCTCTTGTCTCTTCTTCCACAGAAAAAGTTCCAGCTCTCATCAAGAACTGCCCAGTGGGTGATTTTCCCCTAAACCAGAAGAATGTTTAGGTACTAAGCAGCCAAATTACCCCTCTCCTCCCTCCCCTCCATCTCCTGCCATTTCTAACAGGACTCTGTGGTGATGAATGTTTTTAGTACCAGGCCTGGTGTGTAGTAAATGCCCAGCAAATGGTGATTATTATTATTATTATTCTGCTTATGAATAATAATAATAGCATTTAGGAAGAGGCAGCCCAGCCTGTCTCTTCACTTGCTGTGTATTTTCTAGGCTGCTTTTCCTGTGGGATGATTGAGGGTTCCTTTATGAACAGAGACATAAACCACGCTAACATAGCCTCCAGACAGAAGCATGCTGGCGTGGTTCCAAATTGGTCACTAAAGCGTGTCCTAAACCGGGAAGAAATCAAAACAGATTGCCTCTCATTTCTCACTGTTCCAAGCAAGAAATTACCTTTTAAAAAGTGAAATGCCCTGACTCTCAAGCTGTTTACAAAACACAGGTTTTGTTTTGTTTTGTTGTTGTGGCATACCTCTGGCTCTTTGTGTCTTTCTGGAGTAGATTGTCTGTCCCTATAGGGTTAATGGGGTTGTCAGAGGGCAAAGGTGACATGATTCCTCCTAGGACTAGAAACCCTTGGGCCTGGCCCTCTCCACAGGTAAGTGGGCTGTCTGTGGGGAAAGAAAGTGCTCTGAAGTCAGATCGTTTTGGATTTGAATCCTGGCTTTGTGCTGTATGCACTTGGGCAAGTTCACTTGATGCCCGTGGATTTTACATCTTATTTTCTGATCTTAAAAACCAAGCATCCATTCTTTACTTACCAAAGGTTTTGGTGGTTCCTAGTAGCGATCGCTTTTGCTCAGGGCCATTGTAGCTCCTATGACACCTTTGTATGTCCTACAGGGCCCCTCTCCCCCGCATCTCTCCCCCTCCCCCTCTCCCCTGCTGCTTCTTCTAGAAGATGTGTCTGGGGCCCTGGTTCCTGGCTTGCTGAGCAAAGCACCGCAGGATTGTATCCTTAGCTTTGCCTCTCGGCTGGAAACCCTTGTGGAGCAGGCAGCCTGCTCCAAGGTTCATAGGGGTCCTGTTTCCATCTGCCTATTAAGCTACTGAGAAAATAAACACCTTTCTTCTACAAATAAACAGAACGTTCAGCCAAGAGGATGGGGGTGGTCTGGCCAATTCTGGTCAAACCATCTGACAGTAAATTGTGATCGGCCCAAGGAAGGAGCATGTGACCCCCAACTGTGTAATACGAGGTTCCCTCCCCCCCCCCCTCACCCTGTGACAAGTAGATGGAAAGTGCCACTTCACGTGCAGTAGAAAAATGGCAGCCACGTTCCTCTTTATATGGAATAGGCTGGTTTGTGCAGAGGGGGAAGATGTGGCTGACAAGTAACTCTACAGAGGCCAGTAGAAACGGCCCGGAGAATGTTCCTGGGGCAGGATGTTGACATTGCGTTCCCTTTCTGTGGGTCTAAGCTCTGACTCAGCCTTCCTCTTAGCAATCTAAAGCTCACGCATTCCCTTCTAGCTCAATCTCCTGTGGATTGGTGGTTTGACACTTGTAACACAAAATGTCCAGGGGAGGGGGTGTGAGATGCCACGCTATATAAACGGTATGGAAAGGCCTCACCCAGAGAGAGACTCTGCACAGCAGCTGTTGCATTCTATTCTACCAAATTGGATTTATACCAGTTTGCTCCTTTGGAATGAGAGGAGAAAGTACTTTATTCGATTTGGGATGTCAGCTATGCCAACAGCTCTTGATTTTATGCCATGGCAGACGTTAGTCATCCATTAGCAGAAATCATGAATTCTTAAAGGCCCCGTGGTGGTGTAGGTGATGCTTTGTTGGTGTTGGTTTGTCAAGGGAATGGTCCGGGTCCCTCCTAACAGGGGACACAGACGCTACTTTTCATCATCTGGAAATGAAATGGGAGATGAAACCACACGTTTCGATTTTAGGCAATTTGTGACAAAAATCCATTGCAATCCTTTTTTTTTTTTAAAAGCTTCTAACTCGTGGAAAAACTTGCCTGCAGAGGCGAGACAATATTGCTTTACATTAATGGCAGGAAATAAAGGGCACAGAATAGCAAGCACCCAAGCCTAACTGGCTAACGAGACTTGGCAGATGGTTTGGGGGACTGTGGTGAGGGCATCTGGGTCAGCAGGCATGTGAATCCCCAGACAGGAGGAAAGATTGGCTGGGTTCCACGTTGTCTCCACAATACAGCTCCCTTCCTTAGATCTAAGGGGAGGAAGAAGAGGGGATCTTTGTGAACTTTCCATTCAGAAGAAGAAGCCTTTTGGGTCGGATAAAAAAAGAAGAAAAGGCAAATGCCCAGATTTTCCTGGCCTTCTTGAAGAGATTGGAGATCCATTTGCCCACAGTTGGAACTAAAGAGTCCAAAGGGATCTGGTTTGGCCTGAGAATGTCCTGCGACCAGCCTTCTAGGGAAAAATGATGTTGGAGGGAGTAGGGAAGATAAACGAGACCCCACCCACCCAGGCCTTGTAGTCTAGGGGTGAGGAAGCATCCCAACTTTCTTTTACCAATTCAGGGCCTGCTGGTTGGGTGTAGGAGACTCCTGGCAGGAGTGTGACCTGCCTGGTGGGTGTCCACTGTGCTCGTTTCCTATGTATAAGGTGCTGTTCCCTGAACTGCACAGAACCCTGAGGCTTGGGGCACATTTTCACAGACACTCAGCCCTCACCTGCCAAAGCTCCCCTGGAGCTAGACTAACCTTTGCCCACCCACCAGCAAGGTAGACTCACAGCTGCCGGGCAACGGGAGGGATTCCAGTCTCAGTGCTTCTATCTCCAAGCTGTGTGGGACTTGAACATGGAACATCACCCCTTCAAGCCTCAAGCAACTCATCTGTTAAATGAGGACCTACTTACCTCCTGTGTGTGTGGGGAGTCATATGGGCAAGTCCACGTGAGATTCCTTTAGGGAGCACGGAGTCCATTGCGAGGCCAATGTCACCGGTTGTGTACACAGTGACTAGTTTTAGAAAACCTATGACTTGAGTTCCCCGCCCACCCTACCCCACCCCCTTCCCATCCACCCAGCCAAGGCCTGAGGCTCTGTTTTTGCTTCTGATTGCTTTGAGGCACCTTGGCTGGTGCAACCATTGCTTTGGAACAAAGCAAAGCTCGCTCCTTCTCTTCACAGGCTTCTCTGGTTGCTATGTCAACAGGACCAGCAAGGCGGTGGATCAGGAAAGAGTTTTCCTTGGGGGGGCGAAGGCCAGGCGTCCCTGGGGTTCCTCTGCATCCTGGCACTTTGCTGATTTGAAAAGCTTCCTCATTCTGGCTCTGTGCTCTGTTTACCCATAATTGCCCTTCATCTCAGCCTCTTTTCCTGCTCCTCTCTGCTTGCCTATCCTCACCCTCCTCTTGCCTGGCACAGGCCTAAAAGTCAGCAAACCATGGTTGAAGATTGAATAGATGACGGAAACAGCACAAGCCTGGCAGATAAAGAGAGTGGGCTGGTGGAATGTTCAGGAGCTGACTTCTCTAAGGGAGAAAAGCACTCACAGGATTGCATCCTCTCTAGCTACCATGAGGGTTAGAGTACACGATGTGAGGTACCTAGCATAGCACCCAGTGAGTGCCTTTTTCTGGTCTGTTTCAACCCAGTAACCACACCTGGAAAACTGCATTTCTAGTGTGAACAGTCCCCAAAGAAGAAAACCGGTGTGGTCCCTGTAATTAATTCCTCCTTCCTCTCAACCCTCATACATCCTACGCTCAGCGAGAGTGCAATGGATTTTTACCAACTGGTCAACCTCTGGAAAGAGATCTGTGTGCACTGCTGGCCAAGCAAGCCTGGTCACTTATCCAGAGGACTTAACACTGCTACGAGGACTCAGCTGAGTGAGAAGATGTTAATTGTTCCCAGGCTTGTGGCATCCACCTAATTTCCTCTAATGAGCACACAGTAAGCTAGGAGGAGAGGCGTGAGATTGGATGGCAGGCAATTCATGCCTCCTCGTGCCAGATGAACGGCAGCGTCTGCTCCACACTAGGGCACTTGCCCGTGTCTCCATGGATAGCTAATTCAATTACGCTGAAAACACAGGAGGAGAGTGTCGGGCAAATTGCTACCCTGCTGCCCGGCTACACCTAGCCCACCTCCCGGCGCCGATTCCTGCTGACTCGGCAGCACCTGGCTCGGGCTGTGTTCCCCTCGGTTCTCCAGGCAATCTTCCCTCTTAGACCTCTGAAGAGAGAAAAGGGTATTTGTTCACCTTTTCCTTGCCTCGTTTCTCTCCTCAAATTCCTCTGATTCATCATCGACCACAGATGATCTGATTAGGTTGAATCGAAAAATACATGATTGCACTTATAAATCTTGTTTGGGGTGCTGAGTCGGTGTCAGGCACTCGCCGGAGCACGAAGAAAGCATCACTGAACACAATGTGCACACCGCCTTGCCTGTAGGGGTTTACAGTTCTGACGAGGGACCATGACTAGACCCCTCTTGAGGCTTTCTTTGTATCCCAGAGTCTGAATAGTAGGCCATCATGAAACCTGAAATGGGAAGGAAAGAGGAGGTGGTGTGCGGAAGGAAGGGCTGCACTGTGGCGAGCGTGGAAGGTTTAAGGGAGTTTACTAAGTAGAGGAGAGGGAATGGGTGGTGGGGGTCATCAGAAGATAAGGAAAAGAAGGTATCGCATGGGAACTCAGTCACGAGAAACCGAGAAGCGACATTTTGAGAGGTGGAATTGGGGGTCTTCCTTGGAGAGCCGGCAGCTACAGGTGGACTTCTGTCACAAAGACCTGTGCCCCTGGAAGATACTTAACACTGTTAGGAAACTGAGCCAGGATAGTAGTAAAAGCAAAGAAAGAGCAGGAAAACAATACCAGCAAACCAGGTCAACTCCAATGGAGGGCTGAAGTGGGACTCCATGGTGAGTGGAGGAGAGCCAGGAGGCAGGAGCCACAAGGCATGGAGGAATGGTGCCTGAGTTGGTCTGCACCCAAATAGAGCCCGTGTCAGGGGGCAGGCTCACAAGGAACTCCAGGGTCTTGTGAGTTCAAAGCACAGGACTGACAGGTCCAGTAACCTATCATCCAAGTCCCTGCCCCTGCCTCAGACACGCCCATTGCCTGGGGTGTAACTTCCTTGCCTCTACCGTGAAGACAAGATGGCGCCAGTTAAACCCCATACCCTATCATCCACCATGTGGCCAAGATGGCGCCCGTGAGATCCTTATTTCAAAGGAAGAAGATGCACTGTTTTGCTACGTTTTATGGAAGAAACGATCTCTACGTGCTGGGATTCTTCTTTTGCTTCTTACAAATCAGTTACTCAATACTCATTGAGTACCTACAGGCTCGCCCAGAGAAGGCGTTTGCCTTACCCGGCGTGTAGTTACAAGGAAGAGATGGCCAGAACGTGGGATATGTGCCTCCAGGAACAAGATGGAACTTCATCTGAGGAGACAGGTATGCTTCACTGCACAAATGAGATTCATGCTGAGCCCTGAAGGAGCAGAAATTCGCCAGGCAAAGAGAATGTGTGTGTGTGTGTGTGTGTGTGTGTGTGTGTGTGTGTGGCCAGGAGCTGGTAGTATAAGGAACATTTCAGCAACACACAGTGGCTTTGAGAAAGGTTCGTGGCATAAAGGAAGGTGGCAGACCCAGCCACGGTGATCCCATCCAAGAAAATAACACTGAGAACTCCTTTGCCAGATTTTCCTTTAGTCTTTAAGTCTCCAGTACCCTTGGATCCTCGGAGGTGAGTTCCTGCAGGGGCAGGTGGGAGGGGGGGGAGAGGGGGGGAAGGAGTCTGTCTGGTCTCACTCGCTGCTTTGCCATTGCAGTTGCAAGGGTCAAGGTCAAAAATAATGGTGGCTGGGTAACTTAGTCACCTTTCTATAGCGGTGACAAAAATACTCCAGGTAAACCATTTCCAAGGAGCAAAGGGCCATGGGGGCCTATGGCAAGGTTGCACACCATGGTGGAGGTGCCCCTCCACCCCTCCACTTGGTCACCCCAAGGTGCCCAGGAAGCAGAGAGGGAGAGGGAGGATGTAGGGAAGAGGCTGGATCCCTGATATCCCCTTCAAGCCACACCCACAAAGAAGAATCCTTTCACTGGGCCCCACCTCTGGAAGGTTCCACCCTCCCCCTCCCCCCAATAGTTGCCATCATCACTTTTAAACTCCAGATCTCAACCCTGGGGCAGTGGAGTGTTGGCCTCTCCCTGTTTGTCAGGTTGTCAGAACCGGGGTGTCCTTGTACACCAGCTTCTGTGCTGTGGTAGCTTTCTGTGTGAAGCAGCTCAGATCTCCCATTCACACGAGCTCCCCCCACCCAAAAAATGGGGGTGTTAGCTTAGAGTTTGCTTCCAGGGTCCCTTGGTAGGAGCGGGAGTGGGGGGGAGCGGTCCCCAGATTCAAGTTGGATGATGAGCTCTATCAAGTAATCGCCGCTTGTGTGTTCTCCTGTATCTAAGTCTTCACCTGTAGAAACGTGGATTGTAACGGCAGTGGTGCGGATGAGCGGCTACCTGCCCGTCACCATCGGGACGAGCAAGCAGAACTCATTAGGGAGTAAGGAAGCAACCTCGTTCGTTTCTCCACTGTCCACTAACAAGGCCTTGCTGAGCTGATGCCTGCTTTGCCCCCTGGTAAAGTCTTGAGCAGTTTCCATCATTTCATCGGTCACTGCTGGCTAATAAAACGCTCTGCGGTCATTTCCACCAGCAGAATGGCTCCATCTCAGTCATTAAAATGCCTGCTCTTAAGTAATGGTTGGAACTCTGAGCTTCATTTAAAGTTGAGGCTTCTCTTACACAAACCAACTATATATCTATATAGACATACATATATTATATTTAAAGACATTTCTGAAATAATTGGGGGAGTTTGAACACTGAATAGTAGATAAAATCAAGGAATTCTTGTTAAATGTGTAATGGTAGAAATAATATGTTGAGATTCAGGCTGAATTGCTGAAGATGAAATAATAGGATGTCTGAGAGTTCCTTTTCCATAACTAGTGTTTTGGGAGGTGGGCGGGTGTGGGGGGGGCTGGGCCAAAAATGAACCGTAGATTTGGGTATGTTTACCTTACTATTTTATGTCATTTTCTCTCCTGCGTCTGGAAATGTTCAAGAGCTTCTACAAGAAAACATTTGGAAAATACGTTTAAAGCATTTCCCCTGAGCAGCCGTATATGATTGGCAGGTTGTATACCACATAAGGTTAGCGGATTGTAGATTTATGTATTTATTGTAACAGTTCTTTGGCTGATGGCAGTAGAGAGTGTGATGCACTAATAAGGCCGGTGTACTGATGACTCCCTGATTATCTTCTTCCGCTATTCAAACCCGACGCCATCCTCTTCTTGGGTGGCGGGCTTGCTTTTAATGGAGAAAATACAAGAAATGTGATGGAATGCCACATCCAAGGTTAGATGATAAAAGACTAGCTTCTGTAGGTTATAAGATTCACTGGGTTAGTCTGATGTTATCGGGGCCTTCTTCTCCCGGACTCATTTGGACGAAACAGGCTACCCGTGTGCAAACCACACCAGAAAGGCCCACACAGGAAGAAACTCGGGGCCTCACTTCTACCCACAGCTCTGAAGGAAGTGGCTCTCTCTACCACTGGTTTGCGTGAGTTTGGGAGTACTTCCCTGGTGAGACCTTCCGATCAGATGGCAGCCCACATGATTCTTCATTTGCTCTGAGTGGGAGAGGCTGAGCCAGGATCCAACCAGAAGAACCTGGTTTAGATTTCTGCCCCACAGGACCGCTGGCAGTGTTTGGAGCCAGCAAGTCTGGGGCAATTTTGCTACGCAGTCGCCGATGACAGATACTCACAGCGCGCCCCACGTCACGCAGAGGGCAGCGGTGCCCTAGCAGGGAGCACCTTTATTGTTTGCTGGTGCTGCCTCTTCTCAGAAGGTTTCAGCCCACCCCGTTTATGCAAGGCCAGAGGCAGATGCCAGTCACCCCACACCACACAGCCGACGAGAGGATGTGCCCCAAGTTCTGCCTCCAAGGCCGTGGTCAGGAGACACCCGATTCTCTCAGTGCCCCGTAGAGGAACAACAACGTATTTCACGGTGGACCACCTTCCAACTGTTTATACTCCAGAGGCGGAGGCAGGAAGAAAGATCGCAAAGCGTTTGCATCTAGGTCTTTGGCAAGGCCGACATCTTGCTTTGAAGCATCGGGTATGTGAACTTCTGTGAAGTTAAACTCAAGAGCTACGGCATCCCACGTTCCTATCCTTTGGTGGGCAAAAGAAAGACAAGCATGTATTTTGCTCTTTCATACATGGTGGCCACGATGTGAGGTGAGGAACCCACGCAACAGTGTCTCCATTACCACCTGAGCTCTGTGAGTTAATAGCACCCCATCAGGGATGGAGTCTAAGGCTTGAGTCTGAGCTAGTCTTGCCATTGCTTACATCCACAGAATCTGGGAGCAGTAACCTTATACTCATTTCAAGTCTGGAAACAGGAAAGCCTGCAGGAGTCTGGCCTTTCTCTTAGAAGCTTCTCACGGCCCCATGAAGAAGCCTGTGTATGAGATGACCACCTACCTGGCTAAGAGTCAGATTAGTCTAGCTGCCCCCATTACACGAGGAAACCCAACCAAGATCGACAAAGCCACAGGCCTAGCCACGGAGACAGAGATCAACCTCTGCCTGTCTCAGTTCAGACAGTCAGAACTACCTAGCTGTCTAGTGAGGGAAAATAACTGTTTGTATTTTGTTGTGCCACTCCAGTCTTGTTAGGTGTGGCGTTTACAATAGCAAAAGATCACCGCTACCCTTGCTCTGGGAAGTGTCTTTGAACAGATGACCCTTCAAACATCCGATGACAAGGCCAGCTGCCGGCTTGCACTTGTTCCACACCTCCCTCCTCCTCTTCGAGAGGAAGACTCTTCCTTCCTTGGGCACACTCAACTTTATCCTGGACAGATTTCTCCTGGGCTTGTCAAAACTTGCTGGGTTGCAGTATCGCAAACCCAGTTTCTGTTGGCAGCTTGTTAAGATAATTGAAATGTGGGCAGAAGCTCATTAAACTCTTCGTCAAAGACATTCTTCCTTCCAGGCTTGGAAAGAGCTGAGGGTTTGTCACGTCCCATTAGCACCGTGTTGGAGTGGCTTCCACACCTATCCAGACAAATCAAACACAGAGAGTCTGCAATCAAGGGAGAATTCAATTTATTCTCACAGAGAAGGGTATGTGGATAGAAACTCAAAAGTGTGGTTATATCCGGCTGGGCTGGATGAGGAGGAGAAGATGTGAAAACGCTTGGGAAAGATAAGGAACCCTTCAGCTTGCTCTTTCTTGTACATATGAAAAAGGCGAGCATTTGAAGTTGGTGGTTTTTTTTTCTCTCTCTCTAGACATTCTTCAAGTCCTCTTCTGTTCTTGTTTCACACAAACCCTCTACCAAACCTTGTCTTTCTGGAAAAGATTCTGAGTCAAAATGACTTTTGTTTAAAACCTGACTCATCTCAAAAATAACAGCAAGGATGATGCTGACTTTTAATGAGCATGTGTTATATGCCAGGCTAAGGATTTTAGATAATCTCATTTAATCCTACTTGATTTCCTACAAGCAGAGGTTCTTGGAATTAGCTGTTCAGTAGATGTGCAGTGACCAGACGAACGAATAAAAATTCTGTCAGAGGAGACAATTAACTTCATCTTGATAAAGAAGTGGGGGCCTGGGACTGTGGCTTAGTGGTAGAATGCTTGCCTAGCATGCATGAGGCCTTGGGTTCAATTCCTTGGTACTACACAAACAAATAAACAAACAAAGAAATTCCCATGGTGTGTGTGTGTGTGTGTGTGTGTGTGTATGTGTGTGTGTGTGGGGGGAGGGTAAGCTTTAAGCAAGGAGTACTCAAATGCTTTGATTTCATTGAATTCTCCAACACTCCGGGATCCCTGGGAAATAACAATAGTTATAGACTCAACTTTGGCTGGGAATGTAGCTCAGGGGGGTAGGGTACATGCTTAAGTATGCATGGATTCCTGCGTCCAAACTCCAGCAGCAAGGAAAACAAAAGACAGCCCCAACTTTGTGGGCTGATGTGACAATTGCTCTGGTTATTTGTTTTGTTTGGGTGTCCTGGCTTTCTGAGGAAAGATGTTTATTGGATGAGGGGTAAGAGAGGTAATAGAAAAACCTCAAGTCACATGGACCCAAAACAGTATGGGTTCAGCTTGCTTAAAGTCCTCTGAAACCATGGCCATCTTCCTTACGACCCCGATTCCTCATGACAATGGACTCCCTCAGACTGCCAGGGAAGGAAGTGTGGGCACAGGAACGGAACCAACACACTATGACACATTTCATATCAACAAGCACCATATGGTTGTGCAATCAATCCACGATAATTAAGGAAAGGAAAAAAAAAAAATATAGCAGCACAAAGCCTGCCTCATAGGATTGCTTTTCAGATACAATTAAGCGAATGTTGAAGGATGCCTCACAGTGGATAAGTGCTTAATAATACTAATAGCTCATCATAAACAAAGCTTATTGAGCACAGAGCTTATGCCATGGTTTTACATGTCTCATCTCCCATAATGCTGTTCTCCCCACACTTCACAGTTAAGGAAACAGAGGCGTAGACACTAAGGGCTTCGTCTGTAGCGGAACATGCAGTGGAAAGGTTAGTGTCTCTGGATACACGCACACTGGGAAGGACAGAATATTGGAGCACTTAGCTTGAGCTAGGACCAAACACCAGTGATTCACAAGTACAAGTTTTGGGGGGCTTCTGGCTGGAAGGGTGTCTGGTTTTCCTCTGAACTTTAGAAGTTGCTCCTGCATCCCATCGGTCCTCAGGCCACTCTTGAAAAGGCTGATGATCTTCAGAAATAGCAATTGCTCTTTCTTGCCCTTCAACAACCTCACCCTACCTCTACAGAAGGAATAGAGTGATACTCTCAAAGCTCAGGAACTCGGTAGACTTACAGCCTTCACCTCCTCTCTGCCAAAAAAACCAGAGGTGATTTAAAATATTGTGGAAAGAGAAAAAGAGGGTCACTGTAAAGTATGAAGAGGCAACTTGCTGACTCAATCCGGCCTTCTGTGGATGAAATGCATCTCGGGTAATGGTCATTTGTATGCAGCTGATCTAGACAAAAAGGAAAATTTTCTTTTGTGTTTGCAGCTAAGTCCCTTCTATTTGCTTTGCTTATATATACATATACATTATATATGCATATACATACGCACACATACACATCTGCACATTTCAAAGCTACTAATGCAGGCCAGGTATATATGTGCCAAGGAAGAGCAATTCGTGTTTCTTTTGCCAAGCTAAAGTCAGTTCCCCCTTAAAATTCCCCTCTGCACATGTTTGGGAAGATGATATTTAATTGATCATAACCCCCTCAGACTCTCAGACAGACTCTTTCTTCCTCTTGCTCATCACTGCTGATTACTGGAGATATTTTTGTGTCAACAGCAAATGGCTCCTGCATAATTAGGCCCATCCACCCCTCACACTCCTCCACTTCCTTTCCCCTCCAGCCTCCTGGGGCTGCCTAGCCATCCCCGAGTCTAATCAGTTGAAGGTCTGTGCATTTTCTGAGCAAAGAAGCTCCCAGGAGGACTGGTCTGGGGCCACAGAGAGACTCGAGAGGCTTCACCTGGGGCTATGGAGGCTGCCGAGAAAGAAGCAAAAACTGCGTCGTGAACTTTCCCCTCCCACTTCTTTCCTTTGATTCCCCCCAAACCCTGCTGCATCCATCAGGAGAAACCCCCTTTCCAGCAGCCCTGTGTCCCATCTCCGATTTTCTGTTAGGTACCTTGAGGTGGGAAAGGGTTAACCCTGAAAGAACTCCAGCCCTGTCTGCAGATTAGGTGATGTCCTCTTCCCATGGTAGCTTTCTGGGCATTCCTGGGATTGGAACGTTATTTCCATCTTGGTCTCCCTGTCTGCCCTCCGGGAGAGATCCTGTCAGGAACTGAATGGTGCCGTCAAGAGCAGGGAGCAGGCTTCACCCTGCCCGCCAGCCTCCTTCCTTGAGGCTGCTCTCAGAGTTAGAAGGGGCTGTGTTTCGGGACATTTAGTAGTTCCATTGTGAAGGGGTAGGAGTGACAAGAGAATTAAGTCCTCTGAGGTAAGGAAGATTAGATCACCAAAATCACAGCTCTTGAACGATCATTGCGTCTCAACACAGTGATATCCTGGATGGTATCATACCATGAGACAGGAAAAGGATACCACAAATAAAGATGATGACTTAAAGATGAATTACTCATAAAAAAACTTCAAAGAACATGAGTGATTATCTTACAATGTATTATTCAGGATGCACATTCCTTACTGTATACTTTTCCGTATGCCTGCTACGTGGTACAACTTACAAAGATGGAAATGAAATGGTTTCTACTACTAACGTCAAGAGAAAGCTGATGAGGTTGAAGAAATCTCTTATGGAAACATGAAATGAAACAAACACTAAAAAGTAAGAGGGGGGAAATGTAAGAAAATGAGCGTGCTAGAAAGAAAGAAACACAACAGCAACAACCAAAAAGTGAGTGAATGGGATAACCAGACAAAAAGTACAAGACCGTGTCTAAGAACGGCGGGAAACGAAATTCCAGTTAAGGGGGAATCTACTGAATGATTTGACTGAGCAGAAAAATATCCACACTAAGACATGCATGGTATTTTACATAAAGTGATGATCAGGAAAAGATCCGGAACTAAAGGAAATTTAAAAATAAATAGGGTACCTATGAAGTAACAAAGAGCTAAGTGTCAGCAAGGTAACAGTAATATTGGAAGACTTGAGTAAATGCATTAGTGCCTTCCAAATTCACACCATTTCCATATATGGAATTTGATACCTACAACAACATTCACAGTATTTCCATATATGGAATTTGATACCTACAACAACTACCAATCAGATACTAGAATGGAAGAATGCGATCTTCACATCAACCAAGTGTCTGATGGTCTCGAATTGTTACTAAAAGAACTGTTTGAACAAAGGAAGTGAACCATCAAAAAACAAGATTTAAAAAAGTGACAAAAGTATCCCGACAGGACATCTGGGAAATCAGTGAAAGACTCATGGTCATTCCCGAGGCAAACCCTAAACTGGTAACCATGCATCTGGGCCTGAAAAGAAACCAGTACATTTTTGAAGCAGAAGTGAGTTTAGGAGAAGGGAGAGAAGTGGAAGAAAAGGCAGAAGGGGAAGAAGAAAAAAGTAAAGAAAGTATAAAGGACAAGTGGGAAGGTAGAAACAAGAGGAATAGAGTGAGGAGAGGGAGAGAAAACAGACAGAGAAAAGTAGGAAAGAAAGAACAAGATGATAAAGTTACATGATGCATTCGAGGGTGTAAAAATGGGTTCAGGCACTATTGGTATATGCACAGTAAACTGTCACAGGAAGTAAAATCTCCAGGAACAACGAAAGGCTGGAGAATCACACAAATCATAGTGACACACTGAGCGATGGAATTTAACATTGTTCACGGGGTTCTAATAAAGTTTAGGCAAAATAGTGGTTTAAACAAAGATTAAGATATGAATAATGGGGGTGGGGAAGAGAGAAAGAGATTTTGACTATGGGACTTGGAGCTCGTGGGTTAAATTCTCATCTTTTCATGAAGTAAATGTAGATGGTCGTTAATTCAATAAATGCTACAGTGCTCAGCTACGGAGGTGAGCAGGGGTGGGGGGGAGAGAGCCTGAAGTACGGAACGCACTGCCTCCGAAATGCAAACTGAGGGAAAGGGAGCCCGTGACACTAACACAGAGCAGTGTGGGGAGATATTTTGAAATTTAGGTTCCAACTTTGTTCTAAAATTTCTAATTATACACACTGATTACTTTGTATTAAAGTCAATTCTGATTTAATCATTTGTGGGTGCTGATATTGGGGCTTGGACTCAGAGCCTGGATGCTGTCCCTTTAGCTTTTTCCACTAAGGGCTAGCACTCTAGGCTTGAGCCACACCTCCATTTCTGCCTTTGTGCTGGTTAACCGGAGATAAGAGTCTCTCTGATTTGTCCGCCAGGCTGACTTTGAACTGTGATCTTCAGAACTCAGCCTTCTGAGTAGCTACAATGACAGGCGTGGGGCTCTGGTGCCTGGCTTGTTTTGTTTAGTCTTTAAGCATCCTGGCCTGGCCGGGCGCCAGTGGCCTATAATCCTAGCTACCCAAGAGACTGAGATCTGAGGCTCGCGGTTCAAAGCCAGCCCGGGCAGGAAAGTCAGTGAAACTCTTATCTCCAACAAATCACCAGAAAACGGGAACTGGCACTGTGGCTCAAGTGGTAGAGCACTTGCCTTGAGCTGAAGAGCTGAAGGACAGCCATCAGGCTCAGAGTTCAAGCCCCGTGACCAACAAAACAAAAACAACAACAACAACAACAAAACATCCTGGCCTGAAGATTGTAGGGAGAAATTGGAACCAGGCAAGGAGTATTTCACTTGACCGAAATCATCATCATCATCATCATCATCATCATCATCCTCATCACCACCACCACCACTTAGCTTTGGTCTTTGTTGGTATCCATCATAGATTTGGTTCTTCGGTAGGAAGAGATGGAAATTGCAGAATTCATTCATCTGTCTGTGTCACTTTGGCCAAAGCTGCGATCCTGCTGTCATTGAGTTTTTCTTGCTCTGCTAAACTTTTCTTCTATTCAAGCTAAGATACCTACCACATGGGAAGGAGTTGACATTCTAGTCATGTCTCTTTTCCATTTGGTCTGATTTTCAAAAATTGCAGTAAATCAGTGGCACTGAAAATTAGCCTATTTTTTTTTTTTCCTGGAGGTGTTGGGTTTGGCTTGATGAGAAAGCAAACACAAATGGAGTTTATAAATGAAGCTAATCAGAAAGTTAAAGAGAGGTTAAACCTAATGGATTAATCAAGTTCCAGTGGGAAGTGGGAAGGGGGAGGGGGAGGAACGACGGGGCAGGCTTTCGTCCAGACTGATTTAATAAGCCCTGATCTGGAGTCAGCCCTGTTGAGTGTCTGGAGCTCTTTTTCTCTCTCTCTCCTGTCTGTCCTGTCTTTGAGGACACCGAGATCCACTCCACCCCCACCTCCAAAGGAAGCAGCCTGGATGCTGGGTGGAGAAAAGGAACGTTGCCTCTGGGTTTGGATCCTGCCTGTTTTGGGTTGCCTGGCTGAGGCCTGTCTCTTCCTCTTGGAGCTGTGGTTACGCTCACCTGCAAAGCAGGTGGCTGTGGCAACGTCCCATTGTTTCTAAGGGCCACGGAGGCAACACCGCAGCAGGGAGAGCTGGGAACAGAGAGGGAAGATCCACCCACCCGTGGAAAGATCCCAAGGCCAGCAGCTCAAGGGTAAAGGGGGAATCTCAGAGGAAGCCGGCAGGCAGTGGCCAGAATAGGAAAACGAGTGCTGTTCGCCGGTAGGATTTGCCTCTTTATTTGACAGTCAAGAAAGAGGTTTGAGGTCACGGACTGTGTGTTTTAAAATCATTCAGGTGAAGACACATTCTAAGGGTCCCACCTGCCCTCTCTATCTTGCGGAGAGAGGGTCTCAAGTCTTCATTTTCCCTGGGTCTCACATTTATAGTAACCAGACTCTCCTAGCCTCCCCTTTAGCCCCCCGGGCCTTATCGCCAGCATTTCTAGATTGGAACTCTCTCCTTCCCCAAACCCGATGCCCTAACCCTCTCTTTGCAGCCAGTGCTTCTCTGGAAGTCCCAGCTGCCGCTTGCCTCCTCCTTCTTCCTTCGCGGTCCATTCTTGGACAGTTGTCTAGCAAATCGCTACACGACTACCTTTGCCAGTGTCCCCCGCAACTATATATGTCGCTCTTGTGCCCTAGCTGATGAGATTATGGGCGAGCACTCCTTAAGGGTATCCAAAACACAGGAGGGATGGTTGGAACTCCAGCAGCCATCTGGGCCTCTAAAGGGAGAACTCAATCCTGACCAACCCCTCCCCCATCCCCACCACATTCTCTCAGCCAGTGACAGCCACGGAGATTTCTTCTTGCCTGGCCTGGCATAGCATTGGGAGAAACTAGTATTTGGCCAAGAATCCAGACCCTGAGCATTGAAGAAGCACAGGTCCGAGCCCTGCCGAGCTGCCTTCCCTCACCAGCGGCCTGGCCTCTTCTGTAAGACCAGAGAAGTCCAGGGAAACTTGGCCCACTTGGTTGAGATGGAGACCCACCAACTGTTTTGCACTAGCTGGCCTCAAACTTCAACCTTCCCATAGAGCTGTGATTATAGGCATGAGCCACTGTGCCTAGCCAATATATATATATACATATCTATGACATGGGTTTGCATGTCATCCTTGTACAGGGGCCATGCTAGACGTCTCTGTGTAGCTTTAACTCTGATATCTGTGATTAGAAAATGAACATTCCCATGTCACTTTCTCCCCTGCCCTACCATGCTCCCACGTTTCTCCTCTCCTTCATCCTGATCCATCCTGGCCTTCCCATGTCCCCCAAGTGGCCTTCTGCAGATTCCTTTGTCCTCTGTCTCTCTTCTCTCTGCTCTCTCCTGGACCATCCAAGACACCAAAGGTGAAGGTCTGGGGTGGTCAGGGCACTGACTGAGGTAGGGGGGAACTAGCATGAAGCTTGCTGGGAACTGAGAAGGGTGCGGAGTGCTGATGTAGACCCAGCTGCACACAGAGGCCTCGGGGCATTCAACGCATACACACGCATCCTGCCTCCCTAAGTCCCTTCCAATTTCCCGTCAGGAAAGCGCCCTGACCCGGCTTCCAAAGCAAAAGCATAAAACATCTGGCCATTGTCTCAGATCAAGTTTACCCACCTTCAAGCATTCTGCCCGCCACACGCACTGCTATGAACATTTTTCCTTCAATGGAGTCCTTTGTAAAAAGCTTACCTATTTGGAAAGAAAACTTGATCCACTCCTATTGAAAAGTAGCTGTGACTCTCCAGAAAAGGAAATTATAAACAAAGCTAAGCTGGGTGCCCATGGCTCCCGCCTGTAATCCTAGCTACTCAGGAGGCTGAGATCTGAGGGTGGCAGTTCAAAAGTCAGCCCAGGCAAGAAAGTCTGTGAGACTCTTATCTCCAATGAGCTACCAGAAAATCAGAAGTGGTGCTGTGGCTCAAAGTGGTAGCTAGCCTTGAGCAAAAGAGCTCAGGGATAGTGCCTAGGCCCTGAGTTCAAGCCCCATGAATGACAAAATAAAACAAAACAAAACCAAAAAAAGATAAAGATAAATCCAAGAAGCATTCATACATACATTTTCTACCCAGATTTCTGAGCATGCCAGGAATTAGAGTTAAGGGTGTAAAGTGGCGACTCTTCCCAAGAAGAAATTTGAACACAAAACAATATATCTTTTTATTCAGGTCATTTACTTCTCTGTCTTCACACTGCCTAAAATTATATTGATAATTTACAGTTTGGTGGTGGGAATCTCTGTTTAACAACATAGATAGATAGATAGATAGATAGATAGATAGATAGATAGATAGATGATAGATAGATAGATAGATAGATAGATGATAGATAGATTAAACAACAACAACCCTAAAAGAATGTGCCCATGTTTTCTAAATGTTGAAGGTTTCCAAACAGCTTCGGACTATAAATCCAGAGTTCTTCAATTGAGGGAGAAAAGATTGTCTACTCTTATTGAAGTCACTATAATTGGGTTCACCGTTACTCACAGCTGAACCTCATCTTAAATAAAAAGCAGTATCCTGAGAATCTTCCTCTGCATCTGATCTTGCACTAAGTCCTGCGGTCTGGCTATCTCTCCAGTCCATCTCTTTCTCTTATCTTGGGGTCACACATTTTTCCTCCCCCATCAGAGTGGCTATAAAATCCTCCTCACTGGCCCCCTGTTTTTAGCTTGCCTCCGCAGAGACCAGTGCCCAAGGAAATTCTGCTTTTTGAGCTGAATAGAACTCTCTAAAACCCAGACGTGGCCGTATTACTTCTAGGGGACCATAGAATTAGAGACGTGGAGAAAATACAGAACCTAAAGGGCCCTCAGAAGTCATTTAAGTTGGGTTTGATCACCTGGGGGACTGGTTTGATGAAAAGCCGGCGGAGCTATCCGTGGCCTCTCGTGATGCTATGTAGCTGCTTCTTTATATAAACCGTCACCATGAACTACTTACCAAGGACCGTGCGTCTGTGTGAAGACTCCCCAGATTGGCTTCTTCCTTCTGAGGCCCGAACTATCATTAGAACCAGTGAATGCATGGGGCCTTAACAGGGTCATTCATTCTATACATTGCTGTGTATGGGAGAAGAATACTGTGAGCCCCATTAAGCACCATTATCAATGCACGATGTGATAATTTCTGTGTAAGGAAGCTAATGTATTTTAGAGGAGTGGAAGGAGATCTTCCACGTGGGCTCCGAATTCGATTGTCCTGGGCCAAGGAGTCTGTTGTGAGATAGTGTGATGTCTTACATACCTTATTATTTTGTTCTCCCGAGAGTTTGGAAAGGAAGTAGGAGAGAGAGAGAAGATGATATTAGTAAGGAGTGTTTGGGTTGTATGCAATGGGAAATGGAGCTTAAAGTAGCTTAAGGAAAAAAGAAATGGGGGAGCAGATAGGAAGATCTCTGGATTATATAACAACTTGCATTATATAACACAACTTTGGATTATATAACTAACAACTTTGGGTTGTATAACTAACAATTTGGATTTTATATAACTCACAAGTTTATATAACTCACAATTTTGGATTATAACTAACAATTTTGGATTATAACTAACAACTTGGGATAACCAGGTTCAAGGATGGTTTGATCCAGGAGTGAAGGCTGCCACGGATGTTTCTGAATGACCAGCCAGAGGATTCTTGCTTGCTTCATCCTTAGTTTTTAACATTTTCACAGGATGATATTTCAGCTCCTATTCCCAAAAGAAAGACAGATACTATCTTCTGGCAAGTGCCATGGAAGGCAGAATACTGGTCTGTCTCATAAACTCTAGAAACCAACAGCTCATATCTCACTGGTGGGAATTGGGTCAGGTGACCACAGTTCAACCAATCATAATGGATGAGGACAAGACTACAGTCAATCCTTTTAGCCAATTGGGGCCCAGGATCTTGAAGGCCAGCTTCATTCCACTGAAAATGGCAGAGTTGCAGATGGCAGGAGGTAGGGGGTGGGTTGTAGTGGAGGCGGGGCTAGGTCCACTCATAGGAAATAGGAATGGCAATGTGTAGGGGCAGACAGAAAGCACCAAATTCTCTAACTATGGAAGAGCTGCCTCGAAATGTGGAAAAATACAGCTTTGGTCTGTATACATCCACCGGCCTTCACCTGAAAAATAATCTTTTTGCTTAAGCCACTAAAACTTAATTGATCCAAATGTTCAGTTGTAACCAGCATCCCAGTAGTCCTTCCTGACATCTGATTGTATGCCCAGCCCTCATTTTCCTGTCCCTGGTAGATCTGTCTGAGTCTCATTTTTCTATTTGTCAGAAGACAAAATATGATTCCTCCTTAGAGAGGACTGAAGGAAGCTTGAGTGTGAATCTCGCCATGGAGGGCTGGCCCATAGTAGGTGCTCAGGAAACAGTGATCTAACATCTCCCAGTGGGTCCTAGTGATGGTGAATTCCAAAGACAGACAGCATGTGCATTCAGAGGAAGCCCAGAAAGTATCTCATGCTCCCTTCCCTTCCTGGCAAAATCCCAACAGTGCCTAGAGGTGTGTGTGTGTGTGTGTGTGTGTGTGTGTGTGTGTGTGTGTGTGTGTGTGTGTGTGTGTGTGTGTGTGTGTGTGTGTGTGTGTTACGGTCTCATCCAGGAGACCATAAGCTCCTTCTGGGGAGGCACTGTGACCCTTTTGTTCCTTCTTGTGTTCCTAGCACCTGGCACCAAGGCTGGCTTGATGGCATTTGTTCAATAATCAGAGCCAGACTGCTTGAGTTGAGCTGAGCTCCACTACGCTGGCTGTGTGACATTGCACACGTGACTACACTTACTGAGCCTCATTTCCCTCATTTATGAAGTGTGTGTGTGTGTGCGTGTGTGAGTCTGGGGAAAGGGGGAAAGCTATTTCCTGCAAGGGGTTGGGATGAACATTAAATAAGCTGCTTTTTGTCTGCAGCCTAGTCTGGTGCCTAGTAGGTGCATTTGAAGGTAAACCTCTCTCCTTGCCATCATGGCTTTATTATTTCCATTTAATAAATGTTACTGTGTCCCGGAATGCCAACACACCAGGATGGGCCTTCCCGTGCCTGCAGGGAGCATTTATTTCTCTGATTTATTTGGAGAAAGAGCTGAATTTGTAGAGAAGCTGGCAGCTCGTATAAGCAGAAGAGAAGGCGGCAGAGTGATTTCTTGTGGGAGACTCCTGGGCACCCCTGGGTCAGCAGGCAGCCTTTCTCTCTCACCTGGAAGAAATAAGAATGGATGGGAAAGCAGATCCCATCAGAAAAGGTCTGCAGACAGCCAAAACAAGTGCGTGTTGTGAGGGATGCTTGTGGTGCTGCGTCCAGAGGGGAAAGGAGTCATCACGATTTGCTTTTCCTGTGAGTGAAAGATTCGGTGGAGACCGGCAGGGGGCCCAGAGGACTGCTTGGCTGGGTTGTTCCCAGGAGTGGCATGAAGGGAAGAAAATCAAGGAGCCGATAGGAGCTAAATGAACAAGGAGAGGAGAGCCAGGGCCAATCAAAGCAAGGAGTGATGGAGGATGGAAAACGAGGTACAAAGGACAACATTTCCAGTCATGAAACTCCAGCGTGGCAGTAACCGTAATAGCTACAACTTATTGATTGTCTATCTGTGTTTTTCCCAAATTCACAGGTTGAAATCCTAAACTCTGGAGGAGGGTGGGGAGGGGGGGATGGTTATAAGAGTCCTTCTGGGAAGTGACCTTCCCAAATAGGATTCATGCTCTTATGAGAGGCGCCCAGGAGAGGGCTCTCACCCACTCTGCCTGTGACCACACAGTTAGAAGTGGTGTTTATGAACCAGAGGGAAGAGGTAAGTCCCTTCCCAGGACAGGACGTATCTCTGCCTTGATTGTGGACTTTCTGGTTTCAGACTGTGAGAAAGTAATTTCTATTTTTTTAAATCCAGCTGTAGGGCTTGAACTCAGAGCCTGGGCGCTGTCCCTGAGCTCTTCTGCTCAAGGCGAGCGCTCTGCCACTTGAGCCACAGCGCCACTGCTGGTTTTCTGGTGGCTCATTGGAGATAAGAATCTCAGGGACTTTTCCTGCCCTGGGCTGGCTTTGAACCTTGATACTCAGGTCTCAGCCTCCTGAGTAGCTAGAATTACAGGTGTGAGCCACCAGCGCCCGGCATTTTCTGTTCCTTATAAGCCATTCTGTCAATGGTCACTTGTGATGGCACTCTGAAGGGATCGAGACCAGTGCCTGCCTTGCACGCTTCAGCTCATTGGATGCTAACGAAGCTGTGATGCTACGGCACACTCATGTATGTCAGGCCTCACGGACCTGTGCAGAGTGGAGAAGGGCTCGCTTTCTGCGTTGGCTTGCACGCCTCTGTTGCTTCCAGCGCTTACAGTTTCAGGGGTGCAGGGAGGACACTGGGCCGTGGCGTGCCATGGAATGGACCTGAGTGTTTCGTCGGGGTCTGGTCCTCACTTCCTCTTTTTCTCTTCAGTACTGGGATTCGTAATCGGAAGTAAGAGTCTCACATACTTTCCTGCCCAGGTTGGCTTTGAACTGGGATCCTCAGACCTCGGCCTTCTGAGTAGCTAGGATGACAGGTGTGAGCCATCAGCACCTGGCTACTTAAGTTTGATTGGAGATATGATCTCCTGTTTTTGTCCAGGCTGGTCTCAGACTACCACCCTCCTGTGTCTGTCTCCCCAGTGGCTAGATTTACAGGCCTGTGAAATGGAGAAAGAAATACACAAAGTTGTGTGTTGTCTGCTGTACACCACAACTGGCCCCATTCAAAACACCAGATCCGTTCCTCTTTCTTCCTAAAAAGTTCTTGAAAGAGTGACAATTCCTGTTTTGTCTTCACAGGGTTAAGCTTAGAAGCCAGGCTGTCAGCATTTCTCTGATCTTGGCACTAATTATGTGCAGAAATCATTTTGCCTCTGCCACGTATAATGAGAACACTGGTACCGAAATGGAATTTATCATACAATGTGCTATGAAAGGCTCTCTACCACACACATCTACCTCAGTTCCCCGCCCCCCCCCCTTTTCTTTATTTCCTCCTTCTCCTTGCTAGAAAATCAAATACAGAAGTTATATTAACCTCCCAACCACTTCAATTAAAATGCTCATCCAAAATTTGAAAACAATTAAAAAACCTATTATCTCAGATTGAACGTTCTCTGCGTCTCTGTCTATTTTCTGCCCGGCGCACATGGCAGGTAACACGATCACAGGAGGTGCCTTCTAGAAAGCAGAGTCTCCTCCTCTGCCCGTCGGTCCCGAGGCTGCTCTCTTAGCCTGGGTCACATTAAAAATCCTGCTCACACCAGTGTCCATTTGTCATGTCCAAGTGCATCGAAACAATTGTTTTCACGAGCTCTCCCTCTGTCTCATTTTGGTCTGTCTTTCTCCAGTCAGCTGGTCATGTTCAGGGTGAGGAGAGGGCAGATTTCACTTGTGGAGTGACATGGGAGGGTCTCTGACACCTTGGAGATGTTGCTTGAGGCTTCTGTGCCCCAGATGAAATTCAAGTTGGTTTTCCCAAAGAAGAGGATTCAGGGAGCTGGGCTAAGTGTTATGGTGGCTGCATAGCTCACAGCCCCACTTGGCTGAGCTCCAGAGAAAGAGTCAACACCCTGCCAAGGCAAACCTATTGTATATCTCACACTCTTTGCCAGACTGTCGGCAGGTAATCTCTGAGGACTGGCAGAACCAACCCAAGCACTCTTCTGGTCAGATACATTCAAGCGCCACTGGTAGGAATATAAACGTGTGCAACCTTCTTGGTCATAGTTTAAAAATGTGTATCAAAAGATTTAAGAGATGTGCATGGCCCATTGACCCAGTGATCAGCTTTCTAATAATGTATTATGAAGAGATAATCACGTGTGCAAAGATTGGGCTACAGCTGTGTTCATTGCAATGTTATCTAAAAAAGCAAATTAAAAATAAACTTGAACAGTCCAGTTGTCCAATGAGAAGGAATTACATCATTTAATAATGCCATGGCCTTAGGATGGAATACTTTGTGAGAACATTTAAAAGCATAATATTAAAGCTGGGAGCCAGTGGCTCATACCTGTAATCCTAGCTGCTCAGGATGTTGGGATCTGAAGATCATGGTTTAAAACCAGCCCAGGCAGCAAAGTCTGTGAGACTCTTATCTCCATGAACCACCAGACAACTGGAAGAGGAGCTGTGGCTCAAAGTGGTAGAGTACCAGCCTTGGGCAAAAGAGTTTAGGGACAAGGCCCAGGCCCTGAGCTCAAGCCCCATGTCTGACAAAAAAAATAAACAAAAGCATATTATAGAATGATTTTTATTGACATGGGGAAACATCAATGCTCTATTGTTAAGTGAAAGAGAATAAAAAAATAGAATAGCACATATTATGATATCGGTTTTCCTGAAAAATAGAAAGAAAATAAAAACACATCAATCTATGACAGCATGGGGAAAAACAGATGGAAAGGAAGGGAATGCGTTATGATTGGAGGGTGAGAATCTGGGTTGTTCTTAATTTTATTCTTTGGGATGGGAAACTGGAAGTTGAACGCAGTACCTGCTCTGCCATTGAGCAACTCCAGCCTCAAGGTTAATTTTCTGTTCAGAAAAGAAAAAAAAATAGCTATTTCCAAAAAAAAAAAAGAGACACCTGTGAATGAGAATCAGGAATGAGACGGAAGCTTGCGCATTGAGGAAGGCTTCGGGGGAGCGAGGCTCTCTCCTGTCACTGTGCGCCTGCTGCCTCCTCCCGCCCTCTTACCATTGTGCTTTCTGCCTGACCAACCCTGGACAGAAAAATACGACGCCCTTTCTGAAAAAAAATGGCTAAAGCATGAAGGGTGATGGTTGGCTCAAGGGGTAGAGTGCCTGCCTAGCAAGCACAAGGCCTTGAATTCAGTCTCAGCACCTCAAAAAACAAAAGAAAAAAGAAAAGAAAGACAGTGTTTCTGTATACAAGCAACAAAGGAAAACTAGGAATTGAAGTTGAACTGCTATGACAACAAGATCTATCCTTAGGGGGAAAATCTGACCAAATAAAAGTGCAAAATATGTACATTGAAAAGTATGAAACATCCAAGAGAAAAAATTAAAGAAGATTCAATAAATGGAGAGATATACCATATTCATAGATGAAGACTCCCAATCTGAGCAAGTCATCTCTCCCCAGAATTGACCCATAGATTCAATGCCATCCCCATAAAAATCCTAGAAGGCTTTCATTTTCCCTTTTTGGTAGAAATGGTCAAACTGATTCCAGAATTCATATGGAAATGGATGGATAGGATCTAAAGAAACGGAGACAACACTGTTTAAGAAGAACCAAATTCCGGGGCTGGGAAGGTGGCTCAGTGGTAGAGCGCTTGCCTTGCATGCCTGAGGCCCTGGGTTCCATTCCTCAGCACCACATAAGCAAAAAGAAAAAAGCTGGAAGTGGCGCTGTGGCTCAAGTGGTAGAGCGCTAGCCTTGAGCTGAAGAGCTGAGGGACAGCGTCCAGGCCCAGAGTTCAGGCCCCACAACTGGACCAAAAAAAAAAAAAAGAAGAAGAAGAACCAAGTTCCAAGCTTCTGAAGTTATAGTAACCAACACAGTCACAGGACAGGACAGAGACTCCAGAATCACATACACCCATACGCAGGCAACTGTTTTGACAAAGATGTAAAGAAGCTTTGATGGGGAAAGGAACTCTTTCCAGCAAATGGTGCTTCTGAAAGAGTTGAAGGTTCATATGCAAAATAAAATAAGAAAAATTAAAAGGAAGAAGAGAAGGACGGAAAGAAGGAAAAAAGCATCAACCAGGCTCTGGGGGCGAATATCTGTCATTCTAGCTACTTCAGGAAGCTAAGACCTAGAAGATTGTGGTTCAAAGCTAGTCCAGGCAGCCAAAATAACCAGCAAAAAGCAAGGCTGGAGGCATGGCTTTCATTATAGTGCAAGGTCCTGAGTTCCAACCCTGGTACCACCAGAAACAAAGCAAGAAGACAAGCAAAAGAACTTTTGCCAGATGTAAACCCTGCGCTATGGAGGCTGAGTCAGGAGGATCTTGAATTTGAGGCCAGGCTGACCTATGTAGCAAGACTGTCACAAAATAAAAGCAAACACAGCACAGACAGTAGCACAAAGTATGTCGATTCATACTTTATGTCAAGTGTAAATATTCACTCAGATTGGGTAAGATACCTAAATGTGCAACTTACACCTGTAAAATTCCTGGAGTCCTGATTATTACTTAGGAGAACAATTTGGTCTTTCCTCCACCAAGCAGTATTTAGCAGGGCCTGGGATATTTTTGTGTAAGGGCAGCTGAAAGAAAACCTCTGTGATCTTACTTTAGACAAAATTTTCTTAGATCTGACACCAGATGTACTCTCTGATAGGTGACAAATTGGCCTCCATTAAAAATTAAAAGCTTTTGTTCTTCAATGGCACTTTTAAAAGATGAGCCCCAAACTGCAAGACAATACTTGCCAATTATGTATCCGACAAAGGCTTTGTATCTTGAATATGTAAAGAACTCTCACATTTCAATAGCAAGGAAATAACCCAGTGGAAAGTGGGCAAAATATTTTGACAGTTCACACACACACACACACTCATGCGTGCATGCATGCACGTGCACGCACACACACACACACACATTCACAGCAGTTATTAAGATGAAAAATAAGCACATTGAAATGTGCCAAACATCTCTAGTCCTTCAGAAAATGCAAATGAAAACAGCAAAGAAATACCAGTACATTAAACAGCCGCAGATATTAGCTAGAACAGTAAAGAACTAAAACTCTTCCCTGAATGCGCGAGCACCCCTCCCTCCCCCCAATACTGGAGCTTGAACTCAGGAACTCGGGCTCTCCTTTAGCATTTTCCTCTCAAGGCTGGTGCTCTACCACATGAGCTGCTTCTAGCATTTTGCTGGTTCATTGGAGATAAGAATCACATAGACTTTCCCTGACTGGGCTGGCTTTGAACTTCAGTCCTCAGATATCAGTGCCCTGTAAAGTTAGGCTTACAGGTACGAGCTAATGGCACCAGCCAGAGAATTGTAACTCTGCTGGTAAGAATGTACGACTGTTTGGGGATGCTAGTTTGGTATTTCTTAGAAGTAAAAGACAACTCAGCTGGCTGGGGGACTCAACCCTTTTACATCTCTACAGTTACCTAAGAAATATTATCCTTAGACCCAGATACAAACATCCACAATATGCCCTGAAGCTTTTGTCATTAGCTTCAACTGAGGTCTTTGATGTCCACCAATGGCTGAACTGATAAAGTAGGTGATCAATATGACAGAATAGAGGGGCCATGCTATTGACACCTAGAATATAGCTATCATGATAACATAATGTCAGATTAATATACCAAATGAAAAAAAAGTCAGACAAAAAAGATATACACAATGCAGTTGCATTTCTGTAAAAGTCTAGAAAATAGCTACAGTAATGAAAAGCAGGTCAAAGAATTGTTTAACAATGGGTTGACCAGGAGAAACATACAGGTGAATGGTAATGGTGTAGTCTTTATCTTGATTACAGGGGTGGTTTTGTTGGTATAAACACATCAAATTGTTCACTTAAAACCTATGCTCTTTATTGTGCATTTTACCTCATTCAACTGATTCAATTTAAAAAATGCAGTTGTGAACATGTAGAGTAAAAAAAAAAATAGAATGGTCATGAGAATAACTCTGGTTCCAAGCATGTCTGAGAGAGAAAGTTCTAATCATATCTAGTGGTACCTTTTTCTTTCTCTAGTTGTGCAGTAGCTCCCAGAGGGGGACAGTTGTGTGGTCCTCGTGGGTCAGTGGGGCTGACCCAACACCATCCTCCTAGATTCAAATCTAAAGAAAATGCATGAGCATCTTCCTTCCCCCCACCCCCCCTCCATGTTCTTCACAAAACTCTGGATTCTCTGATTGGACCAGCTTAGGTGGCATGTCCATGAATAGATCCACCACTGATTGGACCAGCTTAGGTCACATGTCCATGAGTGGACCCATCTCTGATTGGACCAGATTAGGTCATATGCCCATGGATGGACCCATTTCTGCAGCCAGGGCCCTGGGGTGCCCTGAGCATGAGGACTGAGAGCAAGAAATTCTAATTCTAAATGAGAGTCAGAGTGGCAGTCACAACAAGGGTAGTGGTCACGGTGGTAACGCGAGAACGCACCTCTCTGACCCCTCACTACAGGAGCATGATGGGTTGGTGGCCTTGGCCTTTGTGCTCTGAAATCTATCACCAGGCGACACTTCCCCTGGGTTGCTGCTGACCTTGGGGCAGCAAGAATATTAAGGCTCTCCCATTCCTGAAGGACACAAGACTCCTCCAACAGGGGGACTTTGGCTCAGTAAACACCTGGTGGACTTGCGTTGCTGTAAAACCCTTCCTTCTTTCTCCATTGCTGCCTTCCCCCTGGGACCAGACCTGCATCAAGGTGACACGTGCCCAGCCCCCTGCTCCCCGCCCCGATTCCTCTCCCAGGCATTTCCCACTAATGAGTTTCCTGCACGTGGAACTCCATTTGGCATCTGCTTCTCAGGAGACCCAAATTAACACAGATGCTGGGGAGACAACTAACAGCCCTAAATTCCATGAAAAGTTCTGCAGCGGGCCAAGTAAGTTCCTATGCCAGATAGCATTGGACTTGGGACTTTGGTTAGAGAAAATCCCAGGGGCTCAAAGCTTTGAAGTGGGTAGAATAATATTGACTTATTGGTGACAACCTTGCCTGGTGCTTACCAAGCCCTCAATGATTAACAAAGCACATTAAGGCCCACAACTTCCTCTGGGCCTTAGAGACACTTTACCGTGCTAACTTGGTGTTAGTCATAAAAAGACTTAGAAAGGTTTCAAGGGAACTCTTTAGAACCACATAGATTCCTATTGGTGGTGCTGCTAAATTGGTTTTCAATGGTTCTCTATTGTCTTCCAGGTAAACACCAGTCCACTATTGTAATACATAATCTAGATATACTGGATATACTGAGCTGTGTTTAATGCTCTAATAGACCCATGCACGGCTTACCCTCTGGGCCTTTGCCCATGCTGTATGCACCCTGTTCCTGAAACACACTTCCTATACCAACCACACAACCTTTCCAGTCTCTATAGGAAGTTGTCCTTAAGACAGACATGTTCCTTCATCTTATTCAGAACCATCTTTATAGACACACCTGGAAATAGTCTTTTGTCAAGGGTCTGGGCACCCTGTAGCCCAATCAAGTTCTGTACAAAACGAACCTTTGCATGGACTAACTGCCTAAGGCACATAAGCAACGTCGCTGGAAGTCTGTGCACAGCCATGTTTCTGTCTCTAAGGGCAAGGCAGTCATGGGATTGTGACAACTGCATCGTCATTTTCCCTGAGGACATTCGGTGAGCCAGGCTTTTACTTACATGGCCACGACCTTGCGGAGTCATTACTGCTGGCGTGTGAATATTTATTGAGAGGTAAACCCTCGTTGCCAAAGATGATCACTCACTTCATGAGGTGTTTGAATCCAGTTCTCACGTTGTCTCTTCCTAAAAAGGACAGTTATGTTCCAGAATTGTGTCTCTTCCCCTCCCCCCCCTCCCCTGCCCCGGCCCTGACAGCATGACTTTGGCTCAGCAGGACCAGACAGCATGTGAAGGAGTCTGGAATTTGTTTCCTCAGGAGCTCACTGGGCAAGGCGGCCTTCTTCCCTTCCTAGAACAGACTTGCACCGCCCAGCCAGCTTTTCGCCATGCTGCAGAGAGCTCAGAGAAGCAGACCCGGGGCGCAGGAGTCTAGCCGTGCCCCTTGGGCGCTGGGCTGGCATCTCCTCTTGTTCTTCTTCCTGCACATCCCCCAGATCGCAGGGGTTTGCAATAACCGAGAGGTAACTTAATTGAGGGGGGATGTGTGTGTCTTTTTCCTATCTCTTTTAATCTCAGCAGTAGCTGCTCCTCCATCCATAGCAGGTTCTGAGAGTCTGAGGCGGGCTTCAGTATTGACAGAAGAGGCCCGGGGCCCAGCAGGCAGTGCGTTACAGTAGAGTGAGCTCATTAGGGCAGCTTCTCAGCGCCCTTTGGCGCTGAGGTGAATATGGATCAGTGAGAAGAAGGGTTCACCAGGATTAGGTTTTCTCAGTGCACGGGCTGCTCAGAATAAAGGGGTAAGATTACAAGGCGTGGAGTCAGAAGAACCTGGCTTCTCATTCCACCAATGTCCTTGGCTGCTCCCATGACCAGTGCAGGGGCCCTCTCCCCTCACAGCCTCAGTTTCCTCATCTGCAAGGTGGCAGTACATCAAACACTTTAGCTGGATATGGTGACACACGCCTGTAATTCTAGCACTCTGGAGGCTGGTTAGAATGACCGTTTTAATGCCCTTGTAAGCTCATTCCAGTAGATGTGTCTATTCTGCTATAGTTTCAATGGATTTTCTTTTTTATGGGTTGCATTTGCCGACTTCTTTTGTTTGGTCATCTTCGGTTGAATGCCAATTGGAAGTGATCACATGATCTCATTCTGACTGATGAGCCACTGTTCTAGGCCAATAATAGTAGTTCTATTTCCTGATTTGGTGATTGGTTTAGCAGCAATCACGTGATCCAATTCCAGGCAAATCCATAAGGAGGCATTGGGGAAACATTTCCTCAGCCTATGAAAGAGGCCAGTTTCTCTGTGTGTGAATTTCTGAGTGGAACACCAAGACTTGCTGCATTTATTGAGTGCTTGCTGTTTACCAGCCCCTGTACTGAATTAAGTCCTGTGACGTCAAAGGTGAGCTTTTGGCATACAGAGTATTACGATGATTATCTTACAGATAAGAGATTTCAGATTCTCTAGGTACAGAGGGTCTGGGGTGTGGCCCAAGTGGTAAAGTGCTGGCTTGCCTAGCCAGTGTAACACCCTAAGTTCCACCCTTTCTCTTGCAAAAACATTGTTTTAGAAAGGGGAAAAACCTAACTTGAGCTCCTAGAGAGGAAACCTATGGTTTTAGAGATGGAAAACACATTAGTGATGCTAACAGCTGATTAGACACTGCAGAAGTGAAGATCATCGAACTTGAAAATCGAGCAATAGAAACTATTCCAATGTGTGACACAGGAGAAACAAATTTAAATAACAGAAGAATAAATAAAAAAAATTAGTGTGCTTCAAGCAGCCTGATATATGTTTATAGTCTCTAGAGGAGAGGAGGGAGGAGGGAGGAGGGAGTTCAAAACCACTGTATGAATCATTGAAAATACTTCGCATGGGGTGAGAAGCATTGGCATGGGGGAGGTCTTAATTTGAACCTTCGCTGTGCCATTTACCATTTGTATGAACTCAAACCTATGACTCACCTACTTTTATTGGTGAATCAAGGAAACATTACCTACCGCCTCGGGTTATTGCAAGAAGATACTCTTTACAAAGCACCTGGCCCAGTGCCCGGCGTGTGCCCAACTCTGACGCAGGTCTGCTGTTACTGCCTTTTATTGACGTCTTTTCCAGCAGGGCCATGCTGTGTTCCTACTTTCAAAGGTCCACTCTTAGGCTCATTAACTATGAGCTTACGATATCCCAGGTTCTACGCGAATGCTTTACTTGCATTCGTTTACCCCAGCACTCTGAGGAATGTAGTTTTTTTTGTTTGTTTTGCACCTCTCCCCGTTTTATACATGAAAGAACTTGGGCACCGCGAGTGAAGTTGCTAGCCGATAGCTGGACACTGGTTTGAACTCCTGGGCCCTGCTGACTCCTGAGCTCCTTCATCGGACCCACGTCCTCCTCGGTTTCTAGGTCATGAAATTGACTAAAAGTTGGGTCTCGCCATAAGCTGTATTAGAACTAGGACCAGAACCTGCTGCCCAGATCAGACCTTGGGCTCCGATTTCCTGAGCTCATCTCAGACAACTTGGGTCGAATCCCCAGTCAAATTTCCTTTCTTGACTTTCTTTTTTTTTTTAAGACCTGTTCTCTCCAGCCAGCTCCTAAACGCTCTCCCGGGATGATTTTGTGCCATTTGTATTCAAAGGAGCCTCCAGGAGCGAGCAAGGCTTAACAGTTGAATTTCTCCTGACAAGACTCTGGAAGCATCCGTCTGGGAAATGCTTCGTGGTGGGCTGCGAATCTCCCTGGCGCTCCTTACACGTTCATTCCTCGTGCTTCATTCAGTTCTTTATTTGGTCAACTTCTTGATACCTCCACGGACCAGGATTTTGCTTAGTAATGATGACAACTAAGGTGGGGGGAAAAAATAACTAAGGCATTGTCTCTGATCTTGGGGAAGGCAGAGAAGAGATGGGACAATGACTTGCTGTGATCATTTGCAGACGTTGCAATCAGGGAAGGCTTCCTGGAGGAGGTGGAAGGCTGCCTACCCCCTCCCACTAGAAACCAAGCACGGTGAGAATGGAGAAAGCACTTCATTTACTCTGGCCTTCCTGGCAGTCAGATGATGGGGCTCGGTGAGGATTTGTTGAATGAACGCAGTGGGTTGGGGGGGAACCATGTGTGTACAGGGTGCCTGGTGAGAAAGCCAGGCTTGATGAGCAGAGCTCAGGGTGGGGAGGATGTTGGGGGCGGGGGTCTTGAGGAGGGGGGTCTGGTGTCTGGGTCCCCTCCTGTGCCGGAAGGTGTGTGGTCATGCAAAAAGCCCATTACCATTCCGGCAGAAGAAACTCCCCCTTGTTAAAATTCTGGACCATGGTGCCTTGTATTAAAGCTGATATTAAGCCATAAAATGTAATACGTTATGACACCATAAAATGCAACGTAATTGCTATAAAACCATAAAATGTAATGTAACAGGCGCAGCGTCCATTATGCGCTTCATCGTCTGAAGCAGTTCGCTACCACTCTGCTCTTACACAAACAAACAATTCCTATTCATTGCCACCTCTGGGAGTTAGGTATAGAAAAATCATCCCCGATGAACATGAATTGTAACACCAACACCCGGAGAAGATGCAGCGCGTGCCGGACGCAAATTCTCAGGCTTTGTACTGAGACAGAACCTAGCTTCCAATTCGGAGTCAATCACGGTCCAGACTGGAGCCACGTGTGGGCCTTCAGACTCGATTTCCCCTGCAACCACCGGTGCCTTGCTCCTTCCGGTCCCCTGACCTGCTTCCCTGGCTCTCCGTGGTCTATGGCTATGCCTGGCGACCTAGCTCTTAGCTCCCACCCGTGGCAGTCAATGGTTGGCCCAGAATCTGGCCCCGCCCCTCCTGGAAAGGGGATACAGCCTTCCAGGCATCCCTGAGCGAAGTGCGCAGGTGTGAGCGGTTAGTGGCCAACAGTCACAGCAGTGGGATTGTTGTACAGGACCTCAGTGGAGAGGGGAGCAGAGAAGCCACATTTTCGGGAGTCTCTATTGGAAAGCTGGCGACCGCAGGTTGACTCCTGTCACAAAGACCTGCAGCCCCTTGAATGCACTTAACACTGTTGGAAAACTGAGCCAGGAAGGCAGGAGAGGAAAGAAAGATCAGAAACCCAATACCAACACACCAGATCAACTCGAAGGGAGAGCCGAAGTGGAATGCCATGTTGATGGGAGGAGAGCCAGAAGACACAAGGCGTGGGTCCCCCGTGCCCGAGCTGGCCAGATCTAAAATCGGGGCAGGGCACAGGGTCACGGGAAACCCAAGAGTCTCATGAGTTTAAGGCATGGGACTGACAGGTTCGGTCACCTATTATCCAAGTCCCTGCACCTGCCTCTAGGAATTCCGGCGCACTCATTTCCTGGGGGTGGAACTTCCTTGCCTCTCCCATGAAGACAAGATGGCGGCAGTTCAACCCAATTCCCCATCATCTACCACATTGCCAAGACAGTGCCGGTTAGACCCAGTGTCCTTATTTCAGCAATGAGGGGTTCAAGGGCAGAGGGGCTGTGGGTGGGAAGGTGTGGGGCAGGAGCAGCCGCAGCCAATAACTTATTTGGTGCCTGTGTCACTTTTATTATAAAACGTCGATCGGGCGGTTTGTACGATAAGTTATGTGCATACATGAAGAGCATGAGGAGTCTTGCATGGTTCCAGTTTATGGGAACTACTTTAAGGACACAATATTCTAAGTCTGTCCACCTGCATACAGCATCACCCATGTACTCAATGTGTTAAAAATGACTTCATGTCTGTTCTATGGGAAATACAACTCACGGGTGTACAAGATGACACGTAAAAGTGAATATGCACATAAATGTAGTCATCCTTTGGTGTCCATGGAGAGTGGATCCAGGGCCCGCTGCAGATACCAGAACCCGTGGACGCCAAGTCTCTTGGGTGATAACATGGCACCGTATTTGCATATAATCTGCATACATCCTCTTGTGCACTCTTCATGGCCTACGTACACTACCTAACACAAAGGAAACACTGCAGACACTGTTATCATGTGCTATTTAGGGACTCATGACAAGAACCAAGTCCACAAATGTCCACTACAGATGCACCCGTCCTAGGCCTCACTACACAGGACATGAACGGGGCTTGAGGCAAGTATCATTCAAACAGGAGTTGGGGGTGGGGGGCGACGGGGGTCTGGGAGACAGCGGGGGCTGCAGTAGGGTGTAAATATCCCTCCACTCCTGTGGATTCAGGTTTTGACATGTTCTAAGCGTCTGGATTTTTTTCAAATACTTTTGATCTGCCATTGGGTTGAATCTGTGAATACGGGGGTGGGGGGAGTGGGGGGCGTGGGGGAGGGGACTCAACGCAGGTAGAAGTCACAGCAGGCATGGTAATAAACAGTGTGCTAGCCAGGGGGCGCTGTGTTGCTAATGCAATGCAATGCAGAGAAAGAGGCTGGGATTGGCATGGGTGTCCGATGGGTCCCAGGGCACCTGGCACCTGCTCCCTCCAGCAGCTCAGCCACAGTAAGGACATGTGGCCAGTCAGCTGAGAGACAGTAGGGACACGCTGGGGTGTAACAGAGGATAGGCCAGGTATCCTCTGCTGTGGAGGGAAGACAGAAGGTGCTGACGGCAGTTCTAGAATAAAAGCCTCGTGCTCCTTAGAGAGCTGGGGAACACACTGGATAGCAGGGAGTGCTACTCTATCTCCCCCCCCTTGGGAGCCCCTGCAAATCCAACGTAAAGAAAAAGATGAAGCTGGCGATGGTAGCTCATGCCTGTAATCCTAGCTGCTCAGAAAACTGAGATCTGAGCACTGCAGTTCAAAGCCAGCCTGGCAGGAACGTTCACGAGACTCATCTCCAATGAACCACCAGAAAACTGGAAGTGGCACAGTGGCTCAAGCGGTAGAGCGCTCACCTTGAGCTGAAGAGCTGAGGGACAGTGCCCAGGGCCAGAGTTCAAGCCCCACGACCAAAAAAATAAGTTCAGAAGTGGAGCTATGGCTCAAGTGGTAGAGTACCAGCCTTAAAAATTGAAAAAGCAAGACAGTGAGGGCCTAACTTCAAGCTCCAGAACAGGCAGGCAGGCAGGCACGCACGCACACACGCATGCATGCACACACACACATACAAACAATGAATGTCATGCACATTCATCCAATTTAGGACATGAGTTCCATCAACCTGTGGGAAGACCTTTAAATTGATGACTGTGATATTGTTCTCCTTCTGCTCTTAGTTGTGGAAAAGGAAATCCCTTCTGTAATCTTAGTTTAGCCTGTAAGTAGCAAAGGCATAAAAATATTGGCTAGCACCAGATAGAAGTTTATGCTCTTTTTATTGAAGAAAGAAAAACAGAGGTCCAGAGGCTCAACAATACAAACACAAAGTTGGGACAGGAGCCAACACATAATGCAAATGAGGAAACAGACCAATGGGCACCGTGGAGGATCGAGAGGCACACCCCTTCCTACAGGGGCAGCCAGCTTCCATGGGAGAGAGGGCTCCAGGTTGCTCAAGCTATAGATTTCTTTCACAGAAACTTAAAACCTGGATTTTACACGTGACTTCTAAACGCTGACAACTACTTGGAATTTTTAAGGCCATCTGGACCAAGAAAAACCTGTCAGTAAGATCTGTTTAATTCAGAACTGCCCGTTTGGGATCACTGACCTAATAACTACAGAAATGATCATGTGTGTGTGGGGGGGGGGGGGTTTACACTTGAATATATCACGGAGAACAGCAAGACTATACATGAGTGAGCAGCCTTCTCGTGAAGCTACTTCCAAGTGATGGGTGAATTGTGAAACCCAAGAAATTCAACAGCAAACACTTAGGTTCGCCTCGGAGCTGAAGGCTTGTCCTCAGGGATTTCCAGCTGAAAGAGAAAGAGGAGGCATTATGAGTTGTGTCAGTGGGTTGTTACAGGCTGACGTGACCGTAGCCGTTGGTGGTGATGGCTCCGTGGGGTTCACAGCCTCGAGTCTGCAGGCACCTCATTTGGAGAGCGACTGTGACATGACGTGAGAGACGGCAGCAACACCGTGCCATCCATGAGGATGAGCCACCATAATATACTAGAACAGCCCAGAACATACTAGAACAGTCCAGAACATACTGGATGATTCCAGAACCTTAGGAAAAAAAAAAAAACAACTAGAAACAGCCCAGAATCTGCATCTGTATCTCCCCGGGACACACAGTCAGTCTCTGATCACCTGTAGATTTTGTTAGAGGTTATAAAAATTTCTACTAAAGTTACGTATTGATTCTAGGATCTTCGGAATGGCCAAGAGCTGTGTCCGAATGTGGTCTTGGAGCTGGAGAAGATAAAAGGTTCGGCTGGAGCTAGAGCAGCACTGGGCCCGCCACCTGTCCCCAGGCCTCCGGCAAGGAGGCCATTAGACCCATGGCGATGCGCATGAGCTACGACAGAGCTAGACTCACCTGAGCACTAAGCATGCATGCAACGACTCCACTCCAGGCACCCCCTCCAGAGCCCACCCGAGTTTCTGGGGTGTCACCTCTCATGTGGAACATACAGGAAAGTGTTGGGTCTTTGTCCGTCCCACGAAAGACGGACGGGGTCCGAGGAAAGGTAAGTGCGGCGCTCGCCCGTTCCCTAGCCTCCCTCAGCCCAGGAGACAATCAGACACAGCGGGGAGCCAAATCCAGCAGGTAGAAAAACTCGTTTATTAACAGAGAGCAGCCCCTTTTAAAGACAACAAGGGTGGGTGGTATGGTAAGGGAGGAAGAGGAACCAATCACTGTCAAGGTCACACCCTATCATTCACCTGAGCCCTCACGGGCTGGTTAGGCACTGATCAGAAGATCAATTGGGGTCTGCCCACTCAACCCCTCCCAGAGCCATCTTGGCTGGCCATGTGCTCTCCAGTAAATTAGGCTCTGCCCACTCAACCCCCTCCCAGCGCCATCTTTGCTGCCCATGTGCTCCACAGGAAAGGCCATTTAAGGGAAATGGTTTCAACTAGACAAAGGGGATACAAAGCAGTTCCTGTGGGAAGGTGGAGCGTGATGCAGAATGGCACGGGGTTGGTGCTTGAGGACAGAACAAGGAGGGAGCCCGGGCGTGCGCCCAATGAGGCCACACTGTCTAGGGGCTCAGAGCCAAAGCTCAGAGCTATGCTGGGAGTTAGCTAGACAAAGCTGACTTGGTGGGAAGTTAGCTAGTAGTGTGTGGACGAGAGAGGGCTGGGGGGGGAGAGGGGGAGGAAAGGAGTTGGGGAGGGAAAGAGAAGAAGAAGAAGGGAAGAACAATGTGAAGACAAAAAGGAGAGGAAGAGGAAAAAGGGGAGGAGGAGAAAAAAAGGAGGTGAAGAGAAGGAGAGGAGGAAGAGAAGGAGGAGAAGGTGGAGGAGGAGATAATGAAGAAGTTAAGGAGGAAGAGGAAGAGGAGGAAGATGGTAGAGAAAAGCAGGCTAAGGTTGAGAACTGGCCAGACAAGAGTAAGACAAAGATAAAGCTGTAAGAGACATTAAACAGTTAGGCTTCATTAGGTAGCCGATGAAGAGAACACCACGTGGTATTCAGGAAGGAAAAGAAATTTATTTACCCAACTGCTGCCCTCTGCCATGCACGGTGGAGAGGCATGGCTGGAAGGGGCCTGCCCGGGCCAGGACGTATCTAGGCCAGGGACAGGAAGAGTGTGGCCAGGTGGACGAAGATATGGCCGCACTGGATCCGGATGTGACTTCAGGGCCTGGGACCCTCCTGTGGTCAGCTGGGAGGCGTGACCAGGGACGGCCCAGGATGTGACCTAGCAGAAGCGGGAGATGACCACTTTCCAGGTGTGCCAGTTACCTAGGTAACACAGATACTGGGCAGACACTTAGCCAAGAGGTACAAACACACCACACACACACACACACACACACACACACACACACACACACACACAGAAGATTCCCCACTAACTCCTCTGACCCCTCTGGAGGTGATGGGAAGGTGAATTGTGGCCATAGCCAGAGCAAGGCAGGCACTCTGCAGGATGCGACGCGGTCCTTTCTCCAGGCATGTTGCCGGTGGATGGCGTGAACCTCGGCAGATCACAGCTCCACTGAGGTTAATAGTTCTATCAGTCATCTTATTCGAGGAGAAAAATATGACCCTTCCTGACAACATAGCAAATGCTGACAGTGCCGTGTTTGGGCTCGGCTTTCCAAGCTCTTATTCCTGTTGTATTTTATGGCCTGTTTCATGGGGTTATTAATGACTCTAATACCCCATAAAAAAAACAGATAGGGAATGAGGCTGCATAATATCGTCACTGTGAATTTTAGTGAGAAACCCCAAAGGATCCGTGAGTGGAAATGACACAGAACCAGAGACCCAGACAGAGTTGCTGGAGGCTGGCTCTCTGGGCTGAAAGGAAGACTCAGTCACCTAGCATCTTCCAGGCTGAGTAAGCTGCCTTGGGTTCGTGTGTCCTGGAACACACCAGCCAAGCGTGTGAGGAAGAGCTGCCGGATGCAGGGTATGGGAGTGTCCGTTGTGTCAATATTTATGTCTGAGTAAATGGGAGAAGAAATATAACATCCCAGGAGAAAAACAATAAGGTTTTCTCAGGCAAGAGAGAAAAAAATTATCTTCTACACCACTATTTCAGCTCACAGAGAGTATTTTTAGGGAGAGGAAATTGCTATAAAAATTTTTTTATGGCAAGAATAATGGGAGGAAAACTGACTTCAAAGGTTCTGCTAATTCTTCGTGTTATGATGTGGCCTCAAAAGGTTGAATGTATCTTTCTTTCCTGCAGATGCACTACCAGACCTTTGAGGGTGAGGCTAAGGAACTTTCTGGAGCTTGTCTCTGTTGGAAAGTGGGGTGGATGTTCATTTGATTAATAAAATGAGATGACAATGTGCAAATGTTCCCAGGAGCATAAATACACACACACACACACACACACACACACACACACACACACACACACACACACACACACACACACACACACACACACAGTATTATTACCTGGGACCTAAGAGGAAAGACAGCCTGGAAAGTTTTGTACAGACTTTTGGTTAAGGAGCTTTAAGGCTAGAGATGCTAAGTGTTCCATTTTACGGCTGTTTCCTCTTTTCACACGGTGCTGTAATTCACTTCTGATATTGCTAAAGCTTCCATAAAAGTCGGTGTATTAGTTGAGGTAAAGGTTAAGCTGCTGTAACAAAGAACCCCCGGATACAGAGGATTAAAGAAGACGGAAGTTTTATCTCTTATTCATGAAATAGTCCTGAGGTGAGCAGCACAGGAATGTGTGCTTTGGCCTACATCTTCCTTCAGGGACTCTATCTCTCCACACAGCCTCTCCCTTGCATGGCTCAACTACCTCCGGCTCAACTACCCCTGTGACTATGTATAAAAGCAAGGAGAAAAAGGACAGAACACATATATCTTCACTGAAGCCAGAGGAGCAGCAATGAATCCCATCATTTTTCCTTGCATGCTATTGGTCATAACTTAGTCACGTGGGTCAACTTTGCCCACTCCCCAACCCAAGGGAGTATGGGAAATGTAGTCCCCAGCACAACAGCCATGTGTGCACCCAGCACTATGAAAGAGAGAAAAATGGCTGTAACTCTCAGAGTCTCAGACCCGATCTGATGTATCAGACTCACTTGGATTACTTTTTCAATCAGTCTCACAACTCTACCTCCGCTCCAATCCATCTAAGTCAACAGTGATGATGAAACGTGTTATTCTCTGCCCAGAACAGCTCAGGGGCCTACCATGTGCCCCCAGAAAAGAAAAAAAAAGCCCAAGTCATTGGAATACTTCCAATGCTGCTACTTCCCAGCTCCCACTCAACCCTAAGCTAACCTTGCCTTCTACTTCTCTCCTCCTCCCAGCCCACACCCTCCAGTCCTGTCAGGCACACCCAGAAAGCCTCTGAACCGGGAATGGGCATTCAGAGCTATCCCCTGGTTTTGAGAAGGGAAGACTGAGATGTTCATGCCCCTACAGTGACCAGTCCCAACACAAGCTAGCTTGGAGAGGAAAGGTGACCTTAGATTTGACAGCTTTTCTGCAGCTGCAGCAGCTGAGGAAATGTTACCCTTCATTCTGGAAGGGAGGTCTTGTCTATCTATTACTTCCCATCAACCATGCCTGTCATTTTATAGATGAGAATGAGAGAGGAGAGCTGGAATCACAGCTCAGAGGGACAAAGAAAGATCCAGCAAGAGATCATGAGAAAAAGGATCAGCCTCGTGTGGTGGTTAACATGCGGAACTCAAATACAAGAATAGGAAGAGCCGGCTTCATTTTAGGGATGTGAATAAGGTTGAGGTTCAGGGGATTTGGGGCTGGGAGACCGGATGCTGCACCGGGAGAAATGGAGACTTTCCAGTCTCTGTTAGGTTTTTTAAAAGAGGTAACCGAGTAAAAACTGCACTAGCACGCACGTGGTATTCAGGTAAGGGGTAGGTTTATTCAGTAGACCTGCTGGGACCAGGCAAGGTTGGCACTCCACGTGGCTGGGAAAGGCCTGGCAATGAGAGAGAGCTGGGAAAGAGAGGAAAGAGCTAGAAAAGAGCAGAGAGAGGGGTAAGAACAGTAGCACTCACGTGGTATTTGGGTAAGGGGTAGGTTTATTCAGTAGACCTGCTGGGACCAGGCAAGGTTGGCACTCCACGTGGCTGGGAAAGAGAGAGGAAAGAGCTAGAGCAGAGAGAGAGAGCAGACAGAGCTAGAAAAGAAGAGCAAGAGCAAGAGCTAGAAACGAACAGAGAGAGAAAGAGAGAGAGTCTGGGCAAGAGAGGAAAGAGCTAGAAAAGAGCAGAGAGAGCTAGAAAAGAAGAGCAAGAGCTAGAAAAGAACAGAGCGAGAAAAAGAGAGAGTCTGGGCCTGGGCTAGGCCTTATGTAGGGTATGGGCGGGGAAAGGTGTGGCCACATCAAATTCAGATGTGACCTCAGCGGATGCAGATGTGACCTCTTCCAGGTGTTCCAGTTGCCTAGGTAACGCAGGTACTGGGTGGAGACTTTGCTGCGAGGAGGGTGGAGTCTGCTTGCCATCCAGGAGCAGACCTTACATTCCAGCCTTTTAATAATCATGAAATAGGGCGCGGATTCTCTCTGGCTACTTCCTGCTGACAAGGGGCGTCGACAATAGGGGTAAGAGGCTGGAATTTGGTCCCCTCCCTGAGAAGGCAGTGAGCAGCAGCTGTCCCTTGGTGTATTGAGTCCTTAGATGAAATCTGGAGAAGTCTCATGAGCATTGAGGGGCTGGAAAAAAAAAATACTAGACAGCAAATAAATGGCAAGAGGAAGGACTTGGGGCTGAAAATGGTGGTAGAAATGTCCCTAGATACTTCTGACATCTGGCGACTAGGTAGAGAAGTCAGGGGACAAAGGCAAGAATATAAATTCCTGTTCCATTAATAGGTAGACAGGTATAGACATTGGCTGGGTAGGCTTCTTACTTCCACTGACCTCCCGGCTCTGGTTAATTTTGAAAGGGCAGGCACAAAGTAGCTGATGTGACATTATCTCTTACTCTTCTCCATGTTCCCTTGTTCCCCAGACTGGCTGAGTCTAGGTGCTCGTTGCTGGGATGGCTTGTCCCAGTTGGTATTCAAGATTTGAACTCAAGGCCTGGGCACTGTCCCTGAGCACTTCCGCTCAAGGCTAGCACTGAACCACTTTGAGTTACAGTACCACTAATATTCAAGGAGGTTTGAACTCAAGGCCTGGGCACTGTCCCTGAGCACTTCTGCTCAAGGCTAGTGCTCTACCACATTGAGTTATAATAGCACTTCCAGTATTTGGCTGGTTAGAGATAAGAGTCTTGAGCTATGCTTCCAGCCTGGCTCTTTGCAGGTTAGTTGGGAGATGGAGTCTTAGGGATTTTTCAGCCTGGGCTGGCTTTGAACCGAAATCTTTGCCACAAAAGCCCTTTATTATTTCCAATTAAAGCAACAAGGAGATCAAGAAGAATAAGTAGAGCTTACCTGGTTCTTATCAAGAATTGACCAACAAATATTCTGCAATGACAAAACTCATTAGATGTGATGAGAATTTTAGCATAGGTATGCCCAGTATTTTAGAACCACGTAGTCAGTAGTAGAATACACAACACAAAACACAAAAGGCAAAACTCAAAACCTAAAATTTTGACAACAATGTTTAGCTATCTTTGCTAACAAAGCACATCAGATGGTTGGGCCTCAGTTACCAAGGCCTGTGAAAAGAGCAACTTGTTAGCAAGGCACCTTAGAATAGATGGAGTAGTAAACTTAGTGGAAGGTTAAGGGTCACATGAGGCCAAACCCTTAACCCACCACGTGGCCAAGATGGCAAATTCAAGATGGCGAATTTCTGAAAAAATGCAAAGAAAGCCTGAACAAATAGATCAAGCCTACATTGGCGAGCCTTTGAGAGGGAACCTAGAGGGCGGTCCCTGGGACCCAGCCTGCGTCGCACTCTTCAAGGCACAAGCCAAAATGTAGAAAAGAGAAAGGGAGAGATAGGGAAAGTTGGACATGAATGGCAGAGAGAGAGCAAAGAGAGCCCGAAAGTAAACAGACTTCTGATCATTTACCATTGCAGTAGCAAAAACTGTACTTCTGAGAATGGCATAAAAATGAGGCTCTCTGGCTTTCCAGGGAGCGCAAGAGACATTTCAAAGGGGTTTCACGGCTCAGGCGTGATTCGTAGCACCCCATTAAATGAGTAGAGTCAGTCTGGTGAGTGAAGGAGAGCTGACCAGGCAGAAGCGGCGTCCCGACTTCCCCCAGAGCCCTCTAGAGAGAAATGGCCAAGCCCCCAAAGCCAAGCGTCCTCGGCTGCAGAGGTGACCGGCCTTTCAGCTAAAGGCCGTAGGAGCTCTCTGGCGTGGCGCCACGTCTGGACAGAGACTGAGTGACAGAGAGCCGTAGAGTAGTTTCACTCACCAGAGTAGAGAAGTGGTGTGGACGTGGATGTGAAGGCAGCAATGGTATAGATGCACTGATTCCGCCGCAGACAGACTGGTTCGCAAAAGGCCGTCAGAACTGCTGGTATTCCTCAGAGCAAAAAGGGAAGAACAAAAAAAGAAAAAAGAGGAAAAAAACAGAGAAATCCCAGCTATCCTGACTTTCAGCCTTTATCCGAGTCACGGCACCATTTATGTTAGGTTTTTAAAAAGAGGTAACCGAGTAAAAACTGCACCAGCACGCACGTGGTATTCAGGTAAGGGGTAGGTTTATTCAGTAGACCTGCTGGGACCAGGCAAGGTTGGCACTCCACGTGGCTGGGAAAGGCCTGGGAAGGAGAGAGCTGGGAAAGAGAGGAAAGAGCTAGAAAAGAGCAGAGAGAGGGGTAAGAACAGTAGCACTCACGTGGTATTCGGGTAAGGGGTAGGTTTATCCAGTAGACCTGCTGGGACCAGGCAAGGTTGGCACTCCACGTGGCTGGGAAAGAGAGAGGAAAGAGCTAGAGCAGAGAGAGAGAGCAGAGAGAGCTAGAAAAGAAGAGCAAGAGCAAGAGCTAGAAACGAACAGAGAGAGAAAGAGAGAGAGTCTGGGCAAGAGAGGAAAGAGCTAGAAAAGAGCAGAGAGAGCTAGAAAAGAAGAGCAAGAGCTAGAAAAGAACAGAGCGAGAAAAAGAGAGCGTCTGGGCCTGGGCTAGGCCTTATCTAGGGTATGGGCGGGGAAAGGTGTGGCCACATCAAATTCAGATGTGACCTCAGCGGATGCAGATGTGACCTCTTCCAGGTGTCCCAGTTGCCTAGGTAACGCAGGTACTGGGTGGAGACTTTGCTGCGAGGAGGGTGGAGTCTGCTAGCCATCCAGAAGCCGACCTTACAGTCTCTACATCTCAAAACCTGGCTTTCACCGTTTTCTCCAGAGGAGAAACCCAATGAACAGCACGCCATTTCTGTGCATCCCGGCTTGTCCCCCAGCGTCCTCACCTCACGAACTGTGTCACAGTATTGATCAGATGATTAAAGTTTTGTACTCAGCTGACTCGGTCCTGTTAGTGGGGTTCCGCTTCCAACACATTGACGGCATGTGTGTGATTTCTTTAGGACCCCAGAGGCAGGAGAGAACCAAGAAGGTAGAAAGGGGTCATGGTCTGACCACTTCGTGCCCTGCAGGAGAGGGGTTCTCGGGTTTCATCAGAAAGATGTGGCACTGGGGCCTCCAAAAACGGAGCCTCACCGGGCGCCAGCGACTCACGGTCTGTCATCTTAGCTACTCAGGAGGCTAAGATCTGAGGATTGCAGTTCGAAGCCAGCCTGCGCAGAAAAGTCCATGAGACTCTTATCTCCAGTTAACCACTCAAATACCAGAAGTGGGGCTGTGGCTCAAAGTGGTAGAGAGCTAGCCTTGAGCAAAAGAGCTCAGGACAGTGCCCAGACCCTGAGTTCAAGCCCCACAACCACCACCATCAACAACAACAACAAAATGGAGCCTCTATGCAGGTAACTTTGGGTAAGGCGTTTCCTTCTCTGGGGCTTTGTGGATTCTGGGAGGGTGTGTGTTTGGGGTGGGGGGGACAGTGAGTAAGGGGAGGGCTGTGTGCTCTCCATGACTGTTAAAGATTCTTCTTCCCCTTATGGCAGGATGATGGGTTGCTAAGAGCTGTACGTGACTGACCCCATTTCAAACTCCTAAAACTCTAAGGAGACCGTTATCACAACCATGTAACCTCTGACCATACCGAGGCTCCGAGAGGATAAACGATCCACTTGTTACACATGAGAGAACTCGAAGGGTTGAGTTCATCTGAACAGCAGCGGCGCCTACCGTCTCTTTCTGTTTCCGGCTTCTTACATGGTGGAGGGAGGGGGGGCGGGGTCACTGAGGCTTGAACTCTAGGCCTGGCACCGTCCCTGAGCTTTATCTCTCCAGGCTGGGTGCTCTACTACTTGAGCCACAGCTCCACTTCTGGCTTTTTTTTTTTTTTTTTTGGTGGTTAATTGGAGATAAGAGTCTCACAGACGTTCCTGCTTGGGCTTGGCTTCAAACCATGATCCTCAAGATCTCAGCCTTCCTGAGTGGCTAGAATTACAGGCGTGACCTGCCTCCACAATTAAGAGCATGGTTTCAGGGCCCTGAGTTCCAATCCTCTACCCCTCCCTCACACAGCACTCCTAACCACCTCTGGTCTTTTCAGTACCCCTGTACTTATACGGGGATTGCTCCTGGAGTTTTTATTTAGGGATCGTGTTCAGATTGTGTCTATCTGTCTGTCTGTCTCGACCTGTTTTATCTCTCAACTATCTCCCTCTCTTCTGATTCATCTATTCTCTATCCATCTTCCTACCTATCTCTCCGTTGACCTACATGTCTACCCAGTAGATGATCTGCATCCATGTGTATCTTTGAATCTGAGAACCATCCTTCAAATGACAGGGCTGTCCTCTTTCTGGGAAGCAGGTGGAGACTGGCATGAAGAGGGGGTGTAGCGTCTCCCCGCTCACCTTCACTGACTGAAATAAGGGGGCACACCTGTATTGATACTTATATTCCCAGTCATCCCTTTGTCCTTACTTTTGAGGCTCCCAGTAATGGTGTTTCAGGAAGGCATCCCGTTCCTTTTTTTCTCAGCAGTCACAGCTGACCGTCGGCCAGCCGACAGCCACGGTGGGGCTTCCTTCCCTGCCTGAGCGCACCGTGGTCTTTGCTGGGCTGAGATGTGCACAGGCTATTTTGCATGACGCTTGTGGTGTCTTCCCAAGGATGATGCTCCACTGTGATTGGGCAGAGCAAACACCGAATCTTGGTTTTTGAGCCAGGGCAAAGGAAGAAACCCAAAGCCAAGGATGCTCTGTTTCACTCTGTCACTGAGATCTGTGTGCAGGAATTTGTTGCTATATCCCAAACCCAGGTAGAGAGAGGCAAGAGAAATTGCCAGATTGATTCCCCCAAATACATGAGAAGAGGCATTGCGAGTTCACTTCATTACAAAAGCTCTTCCTTCCTTCCTTCCTTCCTTCCTTCCTTCCTTCCTTCCTTCCTTCCTTCCTTCCTCCCTTCCCTTCCCTTTCCCTTCCCCTCCCTCCCTCGCTCCCTCCCTCCCTTCCTTCCTTCCTTCCTTCCTTCCTTCCTTCCTTCCTTCCTTCCTTCCTTCCTTCCTTCCTTCTTTCCTTCTTTTCTTTCTTTCTCTCCTTCCTTCCTTCCTTCCTTCCTTCCTTCCTTCCTTCCTTCCTCCCTTCCTCCCTTCCCCTTCCCCTCCCTTCCTCCCTCCTCCCTCCCTCCCTTCCCTCCTTCCTTCCTCCTTCCCTCTCTCCCTCCCTACCTCCCTTCCTCCCTCCCTCCCTCCCTCCCTTCCTCCCTCCCTTCCTCCCTTCCTCCCTTCCTCCCTTCCTTCCTTCCTTCCTTCCTTCCTTCCTTCCTTCCTTCGTTCCTTCCTTCCTTCCTTCCTTCCTTCGTTCCTTCCTTCCTTCTTTTAGTTTCCTTTCCTTTCCTTTTCTTTCTTTTTCCCTTTCTCTTTCTCTCTCTCTCCTCCTCTCTCTCTTTATTTTGTTGGTTGTGGGGCTTGAACTCAGGGCCTGAGCACTGTCCCTGAGCCTCTTTGTGTTCAAGGTTAGCACTCTACCACTCGAGCCACAGCGCCACTTTCAGTTTTTGAGTGGTTAATTGGAGATAAGAGTCTCACAGGGAATTTTCTGTCCGGGCTGGCTTTGAACCCAGATCCTCAGATCTCAGCCTCCTGAGTAGCTAGGATGACAGGCGTGAGCCACCAGCACCCTGCCTTGGAAAAGCTTTTTATCTTTACCTTTCTTAGTTTTACCTACAACACTGATGCATCTTAAAAACTGAGGTTATTTTACGCCCAATGAAAGATGATCCAATTCATGTTTGTTAAATATATGCCAGGCAATCCCAACATAATGATTAGCTAGTTCTCACAGTGTAAAATTGTCATTACATCGTTTTAAACTTCTGTATTTTACTTCTGATCTTTCCTGGGGGCGGGGGGGGCGGAAATGAGAGGTCTTCCCATAAGGCAAACAAAAGAAAAAGCAGAAAAGGTTTGGAGTGGGAAAAATACACGAATGGATTTTACGGACAGGCAGTGGTACCGGCGACGCTGTGTTGAGCCAATAATTCAGAAATGCACGAAGGAGCGCAAACATTTAGCTACCAGCAGGCTTCCCTCAGCCTTGCTGATAAGTATGAAAAATCAGAAGCAATCTAAACGTGAGCCGATGGGACTGGGCCTAAATAAATGATAAGGCGGCGACAAAGCAGAATAGACTAGTAGGCAGATGCTACAAATAAGACCAATCTGTATTTATGGGCATGATGCATCCTAGGATAATAAAGGGAAGGCTACAAAGCAGGGTTAGTGTCATTTTTTAACAATAATAATAACAATAACAATAATATCTATAGGTGGATGAAACCCATCTGAGGAGGAGGAAATGAGAGTGATTTCCTTCATCTGAGTTTCCAGATTTTCCTGCCATAAAATACCTCATGCAGTTAAAAGCTAATAAGATTGAGAGGAGGAGGAAACGGATGTCGTCCCTGTCGGAGAAGGGGAGGGGAAGCCTACTCTTGGTAGGTATTTCTTTTGGCTGTCCGCAGGCTCCCACTCCGATTAGGACTTTGTGTATAGGAAGAAAGCTGTTTAATCACGCTTCCAACCAAGGTCTTCCAGTGCACATATTTTTAGTTGGATCATCTGAGCAGGCAGTTGAAGTGGCTTCTGGTGTTTGTAAAGATTGGCTGCTTGGGTGAATGTTGTTGTTTTTTCCTTTGTCTTCTCCTTTTCTCTCTTTCTCCCCTCCGGGAGAGGGAGCGCCTTTGCGTGCTCTGGCTCAGTGGCGAGCGGACAGAAGAATGCAGGACCAGGTGATGGGAGGGAAGGACGGGAAAAGGCCTTTTGTGTTTTCATATTTGCGCTCCTACCCCATGCCTAGAATTCACGTGTTCACGTCCCACCCCTCTGGGTGGCCGTATTTGAAGATGGTGAATATCAGGGAGTCGTGAGCATCAAATGCGGTCCCAAAGGCGGGGTGCTGATCTCATGGATTTAGGGTCTTCACAAGAAGGGACGGGAGAGCCATTCGGGGGCCTCGGGATCCCAGGGACTGAGGAGGCAGAGATCAGGAGAAACACGGTTCAAGGACAGTCAAGGTTGACAGGAAGACTTCATTTCAAGAGACCAGCTGCCTGCCGTGGTAAGTGTATCTAATCCCACCTATTCACAAGGTGTAAAATAGGAGGCTCGTGGTCTGAGACCAGCTTGAGGATGTTAAAAAAAAAAAAAAAAAATGAACCCTAACCAAAAAAATAACTGAAAGCAAGGCTGTTGTGATGCGTGTTTAAACAATATTGATGGTGATGATGATGATGATGATGATGATGATGATGATGATGATGATGATGATGATGATGGGGTGATGTTTACTATGCACAAGGCCTGAAGCTAAATCCCAGTCTCTCACTCCATCCCTCAACACGCTGGCAGGCTTCTAGGGGCCGGAGGCGCCGCAGCGGTCCCGGTGAAGGTGCTCCAGTGGCGATTCGGTCAGGTCACGCTCCCTGGGCGCCGGAGGCCAGCTAGAGAGGAGCAGGCAGGAGGCACCCGGAGCACCGGCCCCGTGCGGATGACGGCGGCAGGCGCGTGCTGAGGGCAGGAAGGAATGCACATGGACGGGTCTGGAGGACGGAGCACCGAGAACCTTCCAGGACACCCCGTGTCCGTCCCAGCTGCCAGTGCGCCTGGCCCCGGGGTAGGGTCCTGGGGCCTGAGCCAGGACTTGAGGCGTCTGAGCAGCAGCCCGACGGCGCGCCCACCCAAGCCCCCAGCGCAGATCCCACCACCTCCAACAGCGAGAAGACCGTACCGTGCTGCCATTATGGTTATGATGATTATTTACTGCACTAGATGCTAACCTTGAAAAATGGTAAATATTGATATAAATTCATTTGAAAACAACAGAGACCCATGAGCATGTTAAGAGAAATATATAAGGATATTTTCCAAAAACAATACAAAGGATATTGCTTAATACTTTTGCAAATCTCTCTCTCTCTCTCTCTCTCTCTCTCAAGTACTGAGGGCTGTGTCTGTATCCCTTCGGGTTTTAGTTTTCAATGAAGGTTTCCGGTTTTCACCTGAGGGCCAACCTCTGCCTATCCAGTAGCTGGGATTTAAGGCCCAGCGCTTCCACTGCTGGCTTGCTTTTTGAGATGGGGTCCTGTGCTTTGGCCTGGGCCTGTCTCACACGGCGCCCTTCCTGTCTCTGCTGCCTGAGTGCTGGGACTAGGTGTGCAACACCATGCCTGGTAGACATCTCTCAGAAGTGGTACAGAATGGGAAATCCTCGACACCCTTATGAGATCAGGAGAGTGAAGAAGATGGCCTCTCGGTAGTATTATGGTATATAGCTCTGACCTTGTGGTCTCCTTGAACATACAGCAGGGACCTATGAACCTCTCACATTTGTACAAATGTGGAAACTGAGGAACAGAGGCATGAAGGGACTTGCCCCCAATGAGAAGATAATCCCTTCGGTAATAGTAGCAAGGATAATAAAGGCTGTTTGGCTGAGCATTTACTATCTACGCCAGGCGCGGCTCTCACGTCCCACCATGAAATCATCGACACAACTCTCTATGGCCTCCGCTTGGTTTACAGAAGGGGAAAAACAAAGCCAAAAGCTCAGAGAGGGCTACACCATTTGCCCAGGATCACACAGCGGGCAGGCGGCAGAGCTGGGATTTGCACCCCAAGTGCTGTGCCTGAGTTTGGGCTCCTAGTCCATTATCTGTATCCCAGGGGCGTAAATGGAAATGTGTTTGTGTTGGAAAGAATGGGAAGGGCAGGCTCCAGTTAGGCCAGGGGCTGTCCTTAGAGCACAGAGGGGTGAAGAGTCCTTCTGAGGATGCTGCAGTACGCACGGAGCCGTACGGGCCCCTGAAGTTGCAGATGAATCTCGGGAGTCCCCCACACATTTCTGTCTCTCCATGACCCAGCTCACAACCCACAACCCGCCCCGGCTGCCTCCCGGCCTTCAGCCGCTGCCACCGGTGATGTATGGAGATAACCTTGGAGAGAGGAAACACATTCCTGCAGGAACTCCACCTGATCTACCAACATCTTGTCACCGAGGGACCCTTCCCTGAAAATTCGGGGTGCCGCCCACCCGTCGATCGCGTGGGTTCAACTGGCCCATTTCCCAGACTGGGTTTGAAGGAGGCCTCTTGTCTAGCTGAGTGAGTGGATGTGTTCCCTTTGAGCTCTTAGGCTATTCCCTTTTAATGCGTGCAGCGATCGGACGCGACCCGTTTATCCACCTCGAATGCTCTCCGCCACAAAAAAGTCCGCAGGACATTTTAATTAGAGTCAAGATCCTGCTTAAGATATTCAAGAATACATCCTTCACCGAAAAAGGCGTCACGAGGAGACTAAATAGTTCCCATGATAGTTTAGCTTTTCAGACAAATTGAGCTTAAAACGCCCGGGGAGAGAAAAAAAAATGTTCCCTGAATAAATTCGAGAGTAATTGATTAAGAATACCGTATTCATATTCATGCAAGCTCCTCCAGAACGCCGGTCTTCAAGCACATTTTTGGTGGAGTCGGTGTCTTGGTGGTCTGGCTCTGGTCCAGGTACCCCACGATTAGCTGTGGGGTTCATGGGGTAGGCAAGTTCTTCTAGAAGCTTGGGAGTGCTATTTGGAGCCTCAAGGGACTGGAAAAGATGGTATAGGGTCCCTGAATGTCCGCGTGTGTGTGTGTGTGTGTGTGTGTGTGTGTGTGTGTGTGTGTGTGTGTGTGTGTGATGGACTTAGGGCTTGAACTCAAGGCCTGGGTGCCGCCCCTGAGCTTTTTCACTTAAAGCTGGTGCTCTACCACTTGAGCGACAGCCCCACTTCCAGATTTGGGGGGTGATTAATGGGAGGTGAGCGTCTCACGCTTTCCTGCCCAGGCTGGCTTTGAACTGCGATCCTCAGATCTTCAGCCTCCTGAGTAGCTGGGATGACAGGCGTGAGCCACCAGGGGGGTCCACCTCTTTCCACTGATCACCTTCAAAGAAGAAAAGGGCGGAGGGGGAGAAGGGGCAGTTTTGGCTCCCGGCTGCCGAGCGCCACGACGTAAGCGCTCTCTGCCGTAAGCCATCCCCGGGATTGGTTAGGGCGAGTCTCCCTTTCCAGAGGACTCCAAGGGTCAAACCAGAAGTGATGGACCAAGGTCATGTCAAGGCCAGAGCGGGGATTTGAACTCAAGCAGTTCAGAGTCCATGGTCTTGGTTGTTGGATTGTACCATCTCCCACAAAGATGGCGTCTCAGAGCCAATGTAGAGAGAGACTGGAGGGGAGCTTGGAGGGGAGGAGTTTGGAGGGTAAGGATGGGATTTCCACTTGGATATCAGAGGAGGCGGAGGAGGAGGTTGTGAGGATGCCCTCCCTCCTCCTTCCCCCCTCCCCTCTCCTCCCTCCTCCTTCCTCCCTCCTCCCTCCTCCCCCTCCCCCCTTCCTTTCTCTGTGTAGAAACAAAAATAATGGAAATTCTACCATCTCCCGCGCATGTATTTGGTCTGCAGTCACGTGGCTGCTTCTAGCTCCGGCCGGGCTCTATTCTGTTCTCTGAAACATTAACAAACACATAAATAGAAAGGACAAAGAGACATGAAGGAATAGGGCCACCACAGGACTGTGTGCGCTCATTCCCAGCTCTGAATGGACCTTTTTGTTTTTGATATTCACTTGACATATATATATATATATACACACACACACACACACATATATTTATACTATGTGTTGTTGATCAGTTGGAAAGTACATATAAGTTTAAAAATCAACACATCTACCCTTCCTCTGCTCTAAAATATCATTGTTGACATTGGATGTATTTCTTTCCAAGGTTTCCATTTAATGCATTTTGGTGGGGGTCTAGTCGTGGGGCCTGAACTCAGGGCCTGGGCGCTGTCCCTCAGCTCTTCAGCTCAAGGCTAGCGCTCTACCACTTGAGCTACAGCGCCACTTCCGGCTTTTTTCTTTTTGCTTATGTGGTGAGGAATCGAACCCAGGGCCTCAGGCATGCAAGGCAAGCGCTCTACCACTGAGCCACCTTCCCAGCCCTGCATTAAACTTTTTAATGAGATCATGTTATCCATACGGTTTTATTTTCTCACTATGACCCCAGGGCCTTGTCTATGATGGGCAATGTGTTCTACCACTTGGGCTGCTTGGGGATTGGGGGAGGGGGAGGGGTTGTCTCACTGCTGTTGGCCCTTGAGCTGGTCATCTTCCTACCTCCACCTGAGCAGAAGTGGGAATTATAGACAGGGATGACTGTGCCCAGCCTTGTACGTACTGGCTGGTCACCCGGTGCTTTGGATGTACTGTGATGCTATTCACGAAGACCGTCTTGCAGGCTGGTTTCTGTGACTGCAGCATTCTGGTGGTGGATTTTCTTTTCTCGTCCCCCAAGAGATTGTGGGGTGGGGGTGTCTCGTGAAGCAGGGCACTGGCTGTAGGAGGAGGGTCACGTGACAGGATGTAGGACGCTTTGGAAGGGAGAATGGACAGAATGGCTCTGTAGGGAGAGCCCGGGGCTGCACGCACTCCTTTGGCATTTCCCTCTCAATCGGGGCTGTGGGGCCATTTGCAGAGTAGAACAGAATACGCATGCTTGGTGCTCACCTGGCCCCCTGTCTGTCTGTCTGTCTGTATGTCTGTCTGTCTGTCGCTCCACTCTGCTCTCCTAGTGCAGACATCTCCATTGACACCAGGAGGGGTCCGCAAAGCCCCACTCACAGGCCATGCTTTTTGGGGAGCTTCAGGTCATCAGTGCTCAGTGGACTTTGGCAGGGACCTCATGAATGGCCTCCCCAGGGGATGGTTCGATGCATCTAGCTTCTTCTCCTCTGCCTCTTCTTTAGTCTTCTTGTTGTAACCTTGAGTCATCTTCTGCTTGGGGGAGACATGCTAGTGAGAACTTGGGTGCTTGGTTGGTCTCTGGTCCAGGCTACCATCAGTTCTCTTAATGTTCAGTAATGGATCCATAATTGGTGTGTAGCCAGCAAGTGAGACGCTACATACCTCAAAATCCCTGGTGGTGGCTCACGCCTGTCATCCTCGCTACTCAGGAGGCTGAGATCTGGGCATGGTGGTTCGAAGCCAGCCTGGGCAGGAAAGTCGGTGAGACTCATCTCCAATAAACTACTCAGAAAAAGCCAGAAGTGGTGTTGTGATTCAAGTGCTAGAGCGCTAGCCTTGAGCACAAATAAGCTCAGGGACAGTGCCCAGGCCCTGAGTTCAAGCCCCAGGACTGGCACGCACACACACACACACACACACACACACACACACACACACACATCATAGTGCCTTGGATGCTGCTACTATGATTATGATTATTTTTAAAGTCATAAGAAAGATTTTATTATTTTATTTTTTCATGGTAGCAGCTCACGCCTGAAATCCCAGCTACTCGGAAAGTAGAGATTGAGAGGATCACAGTTCAAAACCAGCCAGACCCCCATCTCAATAAACAACCTGGGCATGGCAGTACATGCCACTAATCCCAGCGATGGGGAAGCCTCCCTCCCCTCCCACCGAGGGAGCCCAGGGAGCAGCCCCGGACGGCATGCATGCTGGGAACGTCCACCCGGCCCTCCACAGCCTGGACACGCCCAGCATCTGTCGGGCAGATGAATGCACTCTTCTCCGGCTAAAAGCAGCACATCCAGTATGGGGCTTCTGTGATTTATTTCCCAGCAACAGTTCTGCTCTGGGGTGGAAGTTCTCTGCTTTGCCAAATAGCGCCTTCGTTTATCTTTGTTAGCAGTGGAGGCCTGTGGGATCCCCCTCCTACCCCCCCCAACTGTGTCCTGTTGCTCACAAAGAGGGTGGGTGTGAGGGCTGGTGCAATGTCTGCCTTCTCGCCAACATGAGCACCCTCTCAGGCCCTTGGGGAAAAAGAGGCATAGGGATCCTTCTCAGAGGCCACAGGGTCAGATTGCTCTGGGCTCTGATGTCTGTTCTGCTGTTTATGAGTTACAAGGGACGCTGACACTTGTTCTTTGCTTTCTTGGGAGGGAACATGGAAGGCGTCTAGCGGTCCATTAGGGACCCCGGCCACATGGAGGAAGTACTTCAGAGATGGCCACTTTAGTCAGACCTTTGTCCTTCACACCATTCCCCAGGGCTCCCAGCTCGTCCTCAGAGAGGAGGTTTTCTGTTAGGTTTATGAACTATCAACCGCTGGGAAGAAGTTAAAGGGGGGAAAAAGGCTACGTTGAGGATCTGTCTCCTAGATGCTTGTGGCGTCGAGATGAGTCTGTCTTTCAGAACCTCAGTTTCCTTATCTCTAAAATGGGGGTAATGAAATGAGAGTCCTCACGGAGAGTGGCTGACCTTGACCTGCAATGCTCTATGTGTTATGCTTTATGATCTACACACACACACACACACACACACACACACACACACACACACACACACACACACACACACACGAGGCCCAGGCTGTGCAACAACCCTTCCCCAACTCCTATTCATCCAGCCAGCCTTGTGGCAGGTGCGGCTCAGGATACCTGGATGAAGTCAAGGGAAAAAGGAAATCTGTCTTTATTGCCCGAGAACTCAGAGGCGGAAAAGCTGACCTCCTGCCGGGAAACTTGTTGATGTGTTTTGGAACTATTCACAAACCACGCTGCCAATGTATTTTGGTGTCACGGCGCCGTCCGCTTATCATAGTGAAAAGGAACTTTTTTTTTTTTTTTTTTAAATAGCTTTTGTGTACGTTAAGCAGTGTTTCAGTCGTTGTACAAGAGTTTCAACAAGTCAGATTAGGAGGCAACGTGTTGATCAGATACCCCCTTCTTTCATCCCATGATTCCTCATTCCATCCATACCATTATATTGGTCCACTCTTTTCTTCCATCCTGGGGCTTGAACTCAGAGTCTGGGCGCTGTCCCTGAGCAATTTTTCGCTCAAGGCTAAGCTCTCTACCACTTTGAGCCTCAGCTCCACTTCTGGTTTTCTGGCGGTCATCTCCTGCGCAGGCTGGGTTTGAACCTCCATCCTCAGATCTCAGCCTCCCAAATAGCTAGGATGACAGGCGAGAGCCACCGGCACGGGGCTGGGAACGTGGACTACTGAGATTTCTGAAGCGTTGGTAATCTGGGGGCCACACAAGGCCGAGTCACCGCTTCCTGCCGGCTCTGCTTCATCAGGCCACGTGGAAGCCTAGATTCCCATCGAGGGGACATTCTGGGCTGGGTCCCCTCTGCTCCTCCCAGGACCTTAAAGCCGGCCTCGTGCCAGCGGTGCTGGCCAGCAGCTCAGCGCCAGGCTGGCGGCTCAGCTGTGTTTGTGACATCGCTGGTTGCCCGGGAGACGCGTTCTGTTTCCAGATCTCTGGAACGGGTGGCGCGAGCTGGGGCAGATGAGCTCAGGGACAGTCCTGCCCATGTTTGCTGTGGGTACTTGGTAACCACCCAGCCAGACATGGGTTCAAATTTCTCCTGCAGAGGAGGGGGTGGGGTAGGAAGGGCACAGCTAGGGTTTCTGGGGCTCAGACAGGGGTGGTTCAAATCCCCGCTGTCTTTCCTACTTCTTTTGTGATGTCAGGTCGATGGCTTCCTTCTCTGGTCCCTCTAGTAGAGACAAACACCATCCACTTGCTGGACTCATTGGAAGAGTGAAAACAGGATGGATGGACAGAGAAGGGACAGTGGTGGACCAGGCCCCGAGTGCCCCATGGATGGAGGGGCTCCCAAGAGAGGGTCTCTGTAAAGGAAACTGATGGAAGAGGGCGATCTTGGTCAGGGCCATAGAAGAAGCCAGTGGTTGGCCTGGATTCCAATTCCTGAGTAGCTGGGATGATAAGAGTGAGCCACCATCCCTGGTTGGGATGACATATTTACTGCACCATCACCTGGAAGCCTCCGCTGAATTCTGTGTCTTTGTCTTAGGCATTGGCATGGCATCTCCTGTGGGATGGGGTTGGGGGTGGGGTGGAGAAGTCTGATTCACGTCTACCTTTGCACTTCCTAAACGTGTTGGCCTGCAGAACCTTCTTTACTCTTTTCTCTTGGAAATGAAACCCACAAGCTGGGCACCAGTGGCTCACACCTGTCATCCAAACTACTTGGGAGGCTGAGATCTGAGGATCACAGTTCAAAGCCAGCTCCGGCAGGAAAGTCTTGGAGATGCTTATTTTCAGTTAATCACGACAAAGCCAGAAGTAGAGCTGTGGCTCAAGTGGTAGAGCACCGGCCTTGAGAGAGAGAGAAAAAAAAGATAAAAAGCTTCAGGACAACATCCAGGCCCAGAGTTCAAGTTCTAGGACCAGCGCATGTGTGCATGCGCATGCACACACACACACACACACACACAAACACACACTGTGCACAAAATGGAACCCACTCTGGGAACTGCCAACCAAGTACACAATCTTAGACGCACCCAGAAAAAGTCTCAATTTCTACCTTTTCTAAAAACTTTAAAGAAATCTATCTTCAAACAACTCTGTGTGTGTGTGTGTGTGTGTGTGTGTGTGTGTGTGCTAGCTTAGAGCTGAGAGGCATGTGTGCACTCACACATGCTTGTCGACAGCAAACCCTGTCACCACACCCCCTGTGGGTTTCCTGAGCTGTCACCATGAGGTACAGAGCAAGCCAAGGTGTCACGCCATCCTGACGGGTGTGTAAGCCTGCATAGAGACTCGAGGAATGGTATCCTGATGCTGGATCACTCCCTGCCATTCATTCTCTCTCCCATACCCTGAGCTGCTGGGGGTGGGGGTGAGGGTGGGGGTGAGGGGGGGGCGGGACATGGACGGGCAGTAACAGCCAATCACAGGTCCTGCTTGGTTTACCAGCTCTTTCCTGGATCTTCCCTGCAGTTCTCTGGAAGGGGGGGTAAGTCAGGATGGTAGTTCGTGGTTCCTAGGTTGCAGATGAGGATACTGAGATTCTAAGGGACGGTTCAGGGTCACTGGATCCCCGTGTCTTTCTCCTCTGCTGCTCACTCTCCCTCCTTCTTGCCACCTACCTGCCTCTGTGCTGGCTAGCAGCTCCGCTCTGGTCCTGCATTGGAAGAATGGGTTTGGAGTCTCCCCTGCCCTCCATTTCCATCATCTCTGGAGACAGGCATGTCTGTCTGCATGCTGGGCCTTCTCTTCAGCCTCGGGAGCCATGGTACACCCCACGGCAGCTTACACGGGGGATGTCACTGACACAGGCATCTGTGTGCGGGGTCATCCGGCTCACTAGGGACAGGGGTCTGGGCAGGCCCTGAGCAGCGGCCAGACAGACCCTCCGAGGAGGCCTGGAGTCCACCACACCTTCCCACAGTCCCCCGGGGCCCAGAACACGAGGTGGGAAGTTCCCCTAGTCAGCACACATCCAGCCAGCTCCAAGTGTGGGCTCATGGGAGGGACGGTATTGATTTTCCTATTGGATGCGTAGCGAGCGAGGGGCTGGGGAGGGGCCGGAGGAGGAGGAGATGCAGCCACTGATTCCCGGAATTGATGTCGACCCACATTCATTTGTTTCCTCCCTTCAAGGTCAAAGCAAGTCATCTCCATTCATCACGGGTGGCAGCTGGCTGGCGGCTGTGGGACACGGGGGTGCGTGGTGGATCAACCCTCTGGAAGCTGCGTCCAGGAGAGGGACACAAGGACATCCAGGGTATCTCCTGTTCCCATAGCACCGAAGGGAAGGCTCTGTAGCAACCTTCCTCCGTCATCTCTTAGAGACACCAGCAGAAGTCAGGTCATCGATTTTTGAGGCCAAGTCTTGTGCCTTTGGCCTGAATGTCTCAGAACTATAAAATGAGCTGGCTCCTGGAGATTGAGTGTGTGTGTGTGTGTGTGTGTGTGTGTGTGTGTGAACTATAAAATGAGCTGGGTCCTGGAGACTTGTGTGTGTGTGTGTGTGTGTGTGTGTGTGTTTTAACCTTGGGTATAACTTTCTGGGGTGACCCACAATCCTCATTCATGCAATTCATTCATTTGCTAAGTCTTGCCTCCAGTACTGCCCCTTTCCCATAAAGGACAGGACTGGACTCCATAGAAAAGAAAATCTGAGCTGGATGCTGGTGGCTCACGCCTGTCATCCTAGCTACTCAGAAGGCTGAGATCTGAGGATCATTGGTTCAAAGCCAGCCCGGGCAGGAAAATCCGTGAGTCTCTTATCTCCAATGAACCAACAGAAAATGGGAAGTGGTGCCGTGGCTCAAGTAGTAGGGCGCTCACCACGACCTGAAGAGCTCAGGCCCACTTGAATAGGATTGGCTGTAGAGATGGGACTTGTGACACAAGCCCGGCCAATCAAAACACTGAATTCTTGCTCTGGCACTTAGCTCAGGGAAGTGGGGAGGGGGGAGAGATTGGGAATTCAGGGTGACAGGTGTGACACTGTGGGGCCACACCTGATGGAAAGAAACAGTGCTGTGGACATCTCTAGAGCCCTTGAACCCACATGGAGCTGAGCACAGATCTTATACTGGGACTGGGGGACTCGGGGCCATTATATTCTTGTTCTCCTTCCTAACAGATCCTTGCTTCGTTCAAGGCCACTGTGTCTAGCCTCACAGGACAAACCAATCTGAGTCTAAGACCACTGTGGCCACCCTCTTCCCTCTGGCTAGGGTTTGATCTCTGGGTGGACGTGTGACCCGGTTACATTTAAGGTCCTTCATTGAAGAGAATGTCCACTGGGAGCTTCTAGAAAATGTTTTTGCTCACTGACAAAAGAAGCCAGATGAGAAGACTGGTTTGTTTCTTCATTTTTTAATTCCTGCCTTCTCTTCTTACACATGGTCAGCTGAGGGTGGGATGGCTGGAGCAGCTGCAGCCATATTGCAACCGTGTCATGGTAGATGATGTAGACTATGATGATATCATTTCTTAAGGGGGCAGAGGAAACAAATGGAAATATTCCAACATCTACACCTGAACAAACAACTCTACATGTCTTGTGAAGCTAGACCAAATAGCTGTTAGATATCCATGAAGCATTAGAATCTGAAGCCACCAAACACTTGCTCCTGAATAAGGCAGTGTATCTAGGAGACCACAGCAAATTTCTCATTAAAGGAAGCCCAGAGCTGGGTGAACCCTGTGGCTCACGCCTGTAGTCCTAGCTCCTCAGGAAGTTGAGTTCTGAAGATCACAGTTCAAAGCCAACCAGGGAGAAAAAGCCTGTGGGTCTCTCCTCTTATCTCCATTTATTCACCAAAATGTGGGACAGGGAGCTGTGGCTCACGTGGTAGAGTGCTAACCTTGAGTGAAAAAGCCCAGCCAGAGTGTGAGGCCCTGAGTTCAAGCTCCAGTCCCAACACAAAAATAAATACACAAATAAATGCATTCATGAATGGCAACACAGGAAGCTAAGAACATGAGCTCCTTTATTTTTGTGATCATAATTCCTATTCATTGTTCCTTTCTCCTAAACAACAGCACAAGTCAAACAACAATGACACACACACACACACACATACACACACGCACACACACATACACACTTCCTACCCATACAATATCACTAGCCTGTCTACCAGGCTGTCTGGCCTTTGATTGGTTCCTGGTAGAGCTGTATGGAGACAGCCCCCTCTGTTTTAAAAAAGAAAAAAATCCTGACGTACATAGGGGACAAAAGAAAGTGGGGATCCTAGCCAGAGAATTAGCTATTAACTGAGGGGCTCCCAGAATCCTTGGGGGAGTGCCAATTTGGGAGCCAGGAGCATGCTATGAACACCGAGCAAGAGGATAGAAGGCACTATTTGCTTTTGCGTGGTTGGGGGATGGTTCCCAGGTAGAGATGGATCTAGAACCCTTTGTAGGCCAAAGGTATATCAACAAACACCATGAGGTTGGCCAATGGGCTCCATTAACCAAACCATGCAGGAATGAGAGCCTGGTGCAGGAATCCAGTGCTAAAGAGGTCCCCGGGAGGGGTGGGGGAGGGGGGGGCGGAGGAGGGAGGGGGAGAGGAGAGGGAGAGCATTCCTTTACATTAGCAGCAAGGCAAGATGCAAGGTGAAATGCTGAGTCCTCATCTGTTTGCAACTACACACTCTGCAGTAGTGTCAAACTGATAGAAAAGGTAAAGAAAGGCGGGGGGGGGGAAGCACAAAGCAAAACAAAATAATAATAAAATTTAAAAAACAAACAAAAACCAACCACCCAAACTCCCAGTTACTTTGACCTAACCAGCAACCAAGCATGGCCTTCCGATTGCGCCCTCTGATGGAGAAATCTAGTACTACGCCAGCCGGGGACTGTGGTCATTCATTCTCCCCTTGCTCCTGGAGGTCCTCGGGCGGGCGTCTGTGTCTGTGGCAGGAGATCTGAGTGCAGCTAAAGTAATGCAGTCTGGAGGCAGAGAAGCCCTGGGGCGAGGGGGAGGAGCAGGACAGGCCGAGGCTGGCCTCTTAGGTGCAGGGGACTTCAGCGCTGTCTTGAGGAAGCTGGTTGTTGAAGCTGGTCTCTCCGAACGGCGAGTAAGGGGGAATCTGGGGGGCCTCGATGATCAGCAGGCCCTCTGGGGAAAGCGAGGCAAAGACGGTCACAGGATCCACCTCAGCAGGGAGCCTGCAGAGAGAGAGAGAGGTGTCAGATGAGACTCCTCCGTCCTGCTGGCTGTTCATTTGTGACGAGTGTTTGCCAGTGGTACAGATCTGGTTGGGGGGTGGCGGTGGTGTACCACGCTGGGTTCGAACCCCTGGCTCCGGCTCCTCCGAGCTGTGTGATCTTGGAGGGTCACGCCATTGCCCTGAGCTGTTTTCTCGTTTGGGGTGGTGGGGAGGGGGGAGATAATAATATTAAACTCGTATTGCATTGGGAGCTTTAGCCTGAGCTGGGATGCGAATCCACGCTGGAAACTGGCAAAAGGCTGCTTGCACAACAGTTCCCCACTTAAAATGGAGTCATGGCTGGAGTGTGTGGGTCCAGACTGAGATCACCCCCCCACACACATACACACACACACACACACACACACACACACACACACACACACACACACACACACACACACACACACACACACACACACACCCCGAGGTAGACCAGTTATTCGAAGTAGTCAAGTTATGGAGTCAGACTTGGTGTTGAACGACTGGTGGACAGACCAAGAAAATGTGGCCCATCTACTGTCGAGCTTTACGCAGCCACGAAGAAGAATGAAACAAGGCTGTTTGCAGGAAAAGGGCTGACACCTCAGATCATCATAATGGAGCCATAGTGAATGCTTTTGCTCAAATGTGGGGTCTTGACATTATCACCATCATCATCAATAATAATTATCATGACATGACAGTAAAAGGGGGGGTTGAGGGGGGCAGCATGGGAGGGTGATGGGTGAAATGTATCACATATATGATATGATATATCTAATACATGCTACTTCCATATATGTATGTCTATATGTAGATATGTATACATTTTCACACATACTCACACACACACATATATATATATATGAGAGATGTATAATAAACCCCACTTCAACAAATTTATAATTGTGAGAACACAATTGTAGTGGTGTCACTGCGGTGCATTGATGAAGAAAAGATAGAAAAAGATCATGAAACCTATGAGCCACCATCTGCTTGCTCATCAACATAAGGCGGGGTAGGTACTATTGCTGTCTCTAATGGACCGTAGAAGAAAATGAAGTTCAGAGAGGGCAACTGCTTTGCCCAAAGTCACACAGCTAGCACCTGACAGATGGGAGCCAGTATTGTAATCCTGGGTCTGGAGTCACAGTTAGTGAGCCTACTGTGAGGGTCTTGTAGCTTCTTTTAGAGGCAGACTGTGGAAGCAAGGATCAGAGAGGGTTGGCCTCCCTCAAGCTGCTGGTGACAGGCTGACCCAGCTTCACGGCCCGCATGCCTTCCAGTGGGGACCTGGCACCGCGAGGCAGAGCCTGGGCATGGCAGGTGGGCAGGCCGGTATTCAAATCCTGACTGTAACTCTCACAGCATGGGCGGGTGAGCTAGTCTCTCTGAACTTACATCATGCTAGGGAAAGGGGTGAAAAATCCCTGGCTTTGCTGTGGATATTTTCATTATTGAATCACAAAATATCCATACTCCAAAAGCTCTCCCCACGCCGGAGTACTGGTGGCTCACGCCTGTCATCCTAGCTACTCAGGAGGCTGAGATCTGAGGATCGCAGTTCCAAAGCCAGCCCAGGCAGGAAAGTCCATGAGACTCTTACCTTCAATCAACCACCCAAAAGCTGGAAGTGGAGCTGTGGCTCAAGTAGTAAAGAGCTAGCCTTGACCCAAAAAAGCTCAGGGACAGCACTAGGGCTCTGAGTTCAAGCCTCAGGACTAGCAAAATAATAATAATAATAATAATGAGGAGGAGGAAGAGGAGGAGAAGGAGGAGGAGGAGGAGGAGGAGGAGGAGGAGGAGGAGGAGGAGGAGGAGGAGGAGGAGGAGGAGGAGGAGGAGGAGGAGGAGGAGGAGGAGGAGGAGGAGGAGAGTGCTAATATCCATCTGGCTGGCACTTAAGGGAGGCTTGCTTTGTGTTCTCCTGGGGGCTCCTATTGCCGGTTTTCTGCGGCATTTTCTCCCCGGATTTAGGCCCCAGGGCCCTCACCCGCAGCGATTCCCTTCCCCTGAGATCCGCCCTGTGCGTTCACTCACTGGATTTTCTTGGTGAAGTTCTTGGAAACGATGCCGCCTTCGTGCTGCTTCTCCTCGTGTTTGCCTGGAAGAGAGACACGTCATGCACTGAGTGTCACAAGTTTATCCCTCGAGTGTCCATCTGACTCCGATCCTGGCCCTGCCCTTAGCTCACCCTGGGGCTCTGGGGTGGTCTAGATGCCCAGGGCCTGGGCCTCAGGCCCGGCCTGCCATGTGGACCCGTAAGCCCACCTTTGGGCTGCCTGTGAGGCTGAATTAAAGGGAGAAGCAGGAAAGAGGCTTGCACTGTGGTTTGCTGGCTGAGGGTTAAATGTGAATAGTTACATGTTCCACTGTCCCTTTTCCCCTGAGCAGCCAGGAAGCTCCCAGGAGAGGTGGCTAAAAGTCCCCCAACCCATAGGGAGGAAAACGATGATATCACAGCAAAGTCAGGGTCCAAATGGGCTGGCTTCCCTTCCTTTCCTTTTTCCTTTTCCTTCCCTTCCCTTCCATTTTTTTTCCTTCCTCCCTTCCTTCTTTTTTTGCTGGTCCTGGAGCTTGAACTCAGGGCCTGAGCACTGTCCCTGAACCAATTTATGCTCAAGGCTAGCACTCTACCACCTTGAGCCACAGCTCCACTCCTGATTTTCTGGTGGTTTAATGAGAGATATGAGTCTCATGGACTTTCCTACCCAGTCTGGCTTCAAACAGTGATCCTCAGATCTCAGCCTCCTAAGGACCAGGCGTGAGATACCGGCGCCTGGCTCCACACTGGCTTTTGTTTACAACAAATTCTGATGCTTGCAGCTCTTTCTTATCCATGTCTTCTTCCTTTGTGTCTTTTGGTGGTCCTGGGCTTTGACTGGACAATGCCCACCTTTGTTTTTGTGGTTGTGGGGCTTGAACTCTGGGCCTGGGCACAGTCCCTCAGCTCTTTGAGCTTAAGGCTAGTGCTCTACCACTTTGAGCCACAGAGTCCCTTCCAGTATTTGAATGGTTCACTGGAGATAAGAGTTTCACAGAACTTCCTGTCTGGGGTTGGCTTTGAACCGTGATCCTCAGGTCTCAGCCACCTGAGTAGCCACTGACACCTGGGGCTTCCATTTATTTAGATGAAGGTTTGGCTAAGATTTTCGTGGGCTGGTCTGAAACCGTCATTCTCTGGATTGTGCCTCCTAAGTAGCTGTGAGTACAGGCTTGAACCACTATACCTGGCTGCTTTTTTTTTTTTTTTTTTAAAGAAAGGGCTCCAACTTCTTTTTAAGCAAACAGGATTAGTGCCTGCTAAGGCGGATCATTTTTCACGCTCCCCTGTGAAGTGTCTCCCCCTCCCTCCCCCCGCATTCCACAGTCAGGGGGTCCCACTTTTACAGGGGGAAGCTTTGGTCCTTCAGAGGAGCTTTGGAATCCAGAAATAACTGCATGACATGCGACAATCTTTTTGCAGTCCTGATATTTTTTTTTAAGCTGACAGTTTATAGGTGATTGCATTCGTAATTACTTTTTAAGATTATTAATTATTCCCTTAGTAACTTTCTCTGATTGCAAAACCCATGCATATGTATGTTAGCAAATGTTGAAAATAAGTTTACCAAAAAAAAAAAAAAACCAGAATCACCTACAGCCCCGCTCCCCTGGGAAAGCCACAAATAACATTAAAAAAAGTGTTACAGACATTTTGTTCAATGTTTCTCAGAAACGCATCCATGAGCAGGGGCAGTGGCACACACCAATAACCCTGGCACTGTTGGCTCAGGACTGCAATCCTAGCTACTCAGGAGTCTGAGATCTGGAGGAAGAAGTTTCCTATGGCAGGACGAACAGTCTTTCAGGGACCCATCTCCAAAATAACCAGCCAAAAAAAGGCAGGCTGGAGGTGTGGCTCCAACGGTACAACATCAGCAAAACAAGCACGGGACTCCGAGTTCAAATCCAAGTACTGGCAAAAACAGCAGCAGCAACAAAAGAGCTGCAAGCATACATGTTACATAGTATACACGCACACTACAAAACCTTATCAAATGGGATCATGCTACGAATCCGGCTTCAGACCTGTTCTTCTCTCTTGCTGATGCGTCATAATTGTCTTTGCAGATTGCCAACTATTTGTTGACAACATGATTTTAGTGGCTGCGTTACCATCCATCGCAGGAAGATGGGTACTGTAGTGCGTTTAGCCAGCCTTCTACTTTGGGGGGCACTGACTGGATTTCTAACACTGAGAAGGTCCTCACTATACGGACTGTGGGTCTCCTTTCCTCCCTCCTACCCTTCTTCCCTCCCTCCCTCCCTCCCACACCCATCCATCCATCCATCCATCTATCCATCCATCCATTTAGCCATCTATCCTGCCATCCATTTAGCCATCAGCCCACCCAATTATCCATCCATCCATTTAGCCATCCATCCACCCCATTATCCAGCCATCCAGCCATCCAGCCATCCAGCCATTTAGCCATCTACCCTGCCATCCACTTACCCATCAGCCCATCCAATTATCCATCCATCCATGCATTTATACATCCATGCATTGATCCATCCATCCACTCAGTTATTCTTCCTTTCCTTTCTTTTCCTTTTTTTTTTTTTCCACCAGCACTGGAGATTGAACCCAGGACCTCCTCACACATGCTCAGGAAGTGCTCTACTACATGAGCTAAGCCCTGGCCCTTTTGTATTTATTTTGTTTTGAGACAGGATTTTGCTCCCTTTGCCTGGGTTGACCTGGAAACTCCTGCGTCTCTGCTGGCTGAATAGTTGGGATTATAAGCATGCGTCACCAAGCCCCATGTTAGGATCTCTGAGCCTTGATCCCTTCCTAAGGACCTTCAGGAAAGCCTGCCTCTGTTTACCCCTCCACTGCAGGGAGGGGGAAAGCCGTCCCCCCCCCACATCCCTGGCAGGGAGGACCCTGCTGTATTGACAGGAGTTCATTTCTAAGCTGAAGCTTCTGGCAGCTGGGGCATGTTCTTCTGTGAATGTGCTGTCACTCTGAGAGGTTTTTCTGCCAACTCTGGGACATCAACTCCTTGGCTCTCATACAGGCTCGTGGCCTAGAAGGCACCGTGTTCCCTAGGCCCCTCCCCAAGGCCTAGGCCTAGAGGCCTCCTGACCCAGGGACAGGCCGGGCCTCTGACTCAGCTCTTCTGCGAAACTCATAATGGAGGGTGAGGAGAAAGAGAGACTATTATAACAAATTTACTCCTGGATTTGTAATGCTTCTATTTTTCAAGTGTATACATCCAGGACAGTACTCTATACATTACATGAAATATGCACCCTATTTAAACAGAGAGACTTTGTGCCAGGGTGCGCACGCACATGCTCCCACGTACACACACACACACACACACACACACACACACACACACACACACACACACACACACACACACGATTGCCAGGAGTACTGAATGTATTTTGGACTTGGAGTATTTTTCTTTTATGATTTTTTTTTTTGTCAGTCGTGGGGCTTGAACTCTAGGCCTGAGCGCTGTCCCTCAGCTCTTCAGCTCAAGGCTAGCTCTCTACCACTTGAGCTATATGAACACTTCCTCTTTTATGATTTTTTTGGGGGGCAGGTAAGGGATAATAACCCCACCCCAAATCAAGGAGCTTCTGAATTCTTGGTGTCTGCTATTGCTCTTTAAAGATCCATTGCTTGACTTCCACTAAGAGTTTAGAATGAACTGGATCTTGAATGGGGAAAATGAAATCAGAGAGGTTGACTAGCATGCCCAACATCACACAGTTTGGAAGATTCAGACACAAATAAGGTTTGGACAGGCAGCCCTGCTCTGACATTTTCTGACATATCTCCTCCCTCTTCTGAACCTCAGTCGGTTCTTCCTTGGCCTTAGTGGATGCCAAGCGGGTGGCGCAACAAGCGTGAGTCACCTGTCCACCCTGTAAAGAGTAAATTGCTGTGTGCAGATGGATACAGACACTTGTGGTTTACTTTGATGTTTGGAGAAATACCAGGCCTGCCCCAAGAAGCTAGCAGTCCCTGCTCCAGGACCAGTGATTCTGCCTTTCTTATTAGCTTCACAGCCTGCATTTTATTTTGTAAAGAGAGGGGGAAAAAGTATAACAAAGAATTATAGAGAGGGTGGATACGGTCCAAACAAATTTTATGCATGTATAGAAATGTGATCATGAAATCTGCCTGGAGCCGGTGGCTCATACCTGTCATCCTAGCTGCTCAGGAGGCTGAGATCTGAGGATGGAAGTTCAAAGCCAGCCGGGGCAGAAAAGTCTGTGAGACTCTTATCTCCAATGAACCAGGAAACCAAGCCAGAAGTAACGCTGTAGTTCAAGTGGTAGAGCATCATCCTTGAGCAAAAAAGCTCAGGAACAGCTCCCAGGCCCTGAGTTCAAGCCCCAAAACTGACACACACACACACACACACACACACACACACACACACACACACATAGATGAAATCTTTTACTATTTACTATTCAATTTAACACATATCAATTTAAAACACAGTAATATGCTCTGACATCTATGTAAAGAAAGGGTTTTAAAAAAACAAAACCAACATGGCTCATGAAGCCTTGTACTCATCACCTAACATGGAATTGAGACCTCTTTGTACAACTTCTTACTAGAACAAAAATGGGAGGGGGGAAGCAATCATGATTTGCAAACAGAGATCCCCTTGGAAGCTCTGGGGTCATGTCTGCACCTGAATTCCTCTGTGGCTTAGAGACAAGTCTGTACCGGAAGCAGGTACTGTAGCACAGGGCCCCGGCAGAGAAGGAAAGTGGTATTTCTGGGGCAAGCAGAGGCCCTGGGATTAAGGAGGAGGAGCAGGAATCATGCCTCAGGGCTTTTCAGTCCCAACTGAAGCCAGGGTCTGGCTGCCAGCCCTCAGAGAGGGAACAATTTCTTGGCTGGTAGTTGCAAGGCGAGGGTGGGGATGGGGCTGGAGAGGGGAGATCATCATGGGCCAGGGTGGAAATCTTCTCCTCACGTGGGTGGTCAGATAAGATAGGGCTTGCCTGGTTCCTAAACTGCACTGACAAATCAAAGGCTCTGATAACTTCTGCAGCTTTTGAGGGGGGGCCTGCTGGAGATTTTGTGTCATCTGCAATCTTCCAAAACTCTGGACTCCTCTCAATCCATTACTCAGGTATCTTAACCACACCGTGGGGAGTATCGTTTACCACCTAGGTACCTAGTCCTCCTCTCCCAGCCAGAAAGCCGAGGCTCTGCAGGGAGTGAGAGTTAGCCAGGACCAAACCAACAGAAGTGGATTCAGTCATCGAAGACTCTGCTACTGCAAGAACGGAGCAGATAACAGGTATCTCTAGGCCTCTGATTCCTTAGGTGTAAGTGGGTGGTGCTGGTGTTAAGAGACTTCCTGGCACGCGTAGGGAAATGCCATGAGAACCCAAGCAACCAGCCCAGGTGGGCATTTCACACCAGCTGGGCACAAAACGCTGGGGGGAGGAGGTTTCTGTTGGGATCAGGTGTGGGGTGCCATGCAGGGGAAGCACGGGCAGGCTTGGAGGAGGCGCCGGGCCAGGCTTTGACTTCCCTTGCCAGTTGCTTCCCTGTGGGCTAGCTTCTTGAAACCTCTTCTCTGAAGGGAAGCTCTTGGGGGTGTTCTGAGAAATTTTGGGGTCTGGAATCTGGAGCTGGGGTCACTACTTGGTTTCTAAGAGTCTTCATGAGGTTTTGTTATTGTGTTTTGATCCTGTTTAAGTTCAAAGACCCATTTTCACAGGTGCACACACAGAGGCTCTGTATTGCTAAGTAAACAACAATCATAGTGATAACAACCACAACAGCCAGAATAAAATAAGCCAGGTGCTGGTGGCTCAGGCCTGGCATCTTAGCTACTGGAGGCTGAGGTCTGAGAACGGTGCTTTGAAGCCAGTCCGGGCAGACAAACCCAAGAGAAATCTTATCTTCAGCAAAAAAAAAAAAAATCCAGATGTGGAGCTGCGGCTCAAGTGGTAGAGCATTAGCCTTGAGTGAAAAAAGCTAAAGGAAAGTACCCAGGCCCTGACTTCAAACCACAGGCCCTGAGTTCAAACCCCAGAACAGACACACACACACACACACACACACACACACACACACACATATCCCTTCACAGAAGTGATCCAGGCTGGACAGTCTCTGTGAGAACCTCTATAATTAAAGGTAGGAAAAACTGCAAACTGCCCCAGGGTAGCGTGGAGGCAGGCTTGTGATTAATCTACAGGCCGTCTGGGAGGCTAGGGATAATTACAATTCTCATTTTACAGATGAAGGAAACTGAGGCTCAACGTTGTGAAGACTTGTCCGTAGACATCCGGTTAATGGCCAGCCCTGCTGGGCTTTGAACCTGCGTCTCAAAAAGAGCAGCTGTCTATTATTAATTGCAACCTCCCTGGGTGCCACACATACACACACACACACACACACACACACACACACACCACCGAAACAATGACCAATCCTCACTCCTTACAGTCCACAATGTGCAGCCATTTGAATCCCGGATTTCCACATCAACAAACACACAGAAGTGAACTCAGTTTGCATCCTGTTTCTTAGTGGCAGAGCCGGTTTCTTCAGCACTGGTGCCTGGGCTTTGCAGCCAATTTCGGGCACCCCCTGATCAGCACTCCCTCCCCCAGATCATCACGTGGCCTCCGGGTGTCTCCGAGACACGCTGCACCCCGAGTCAGAATGATAAACACCGCCCCTCTTCCCTCTGTCAAGAGCAACTTTGTGACCCTCGCCCCTCGCCCCCCGCCCCCCGGGACTGCTGGTGCTATCTATCCAGCCACTATTTACCGTGGCTTTTATTGATTTTCTGGCTGATTTCCTGGCCTCGGCTAGGAACACACTCTCAGTAATAGAGGCTTAATTGGTGGGGGAGCAAAAGCAAGGGCTTCATGGGAGGTAGGGGGCTGGAGGCTGGCGGGGAGGGGGTCGGGGAGGTGGAGCTCTCCTCACTGCCAGGCTCTGGGCCCAGGCCTAAACGCTACTCGAGTCTTCTTGCTGACTCATGGGACAACCTTGGGCCAGTCTCGCCTGGGCCTTCTAAGGAAGCCTCCTCGGCTGTAAAATGGGGCTAGACACCCTTGTTGCTTGAGGTGGAGGAGATGGAATAAGAAAATTTTGAACTCAGAACCTTGGCTCAGAGAGAGAGAGAGACAGACAGACAGAAAGAGAAAGATCAATTCGCTTCGGATCGTCACGTTCTCAAACAGCCTTGGTTTGGGAAAACCTTGGCAGCCTTCAGGAAGTTATTTTCACTGCCCTGTGCCTCAGTTTCCTCTCATGGTATAAAAAAGGGAGCGCTAAACAGGACCCACGTCGCTGGGCTGTTGTAGAATCGGAGGCGTTACCTGTGCCCAGCAGAGAGTTAGCTCTCTGCCCTGCAGCCTCAGTTTCCCTCTGCGGGGTGAGGGGAGGGGGCTCTTGGGGACCGAGTCTGAGGAGCAGGGTCCGCGGCCGGCCCTCAGTCCTAACCCAGCCCTCCCACACCTGGCTTGTGGCACCAGAGTGTAATGAAGTTGATTTCTTCTTTGTCTTTTCAATCTGTATAACCGCCCCCTATCCCCATTTTGTTTTGGGGTTTTCCTATGGAATCCTCTCTATTTCTATTTCGTTACCCCATCTGGGGTGGTCAGGGCACCCCAAGCCCCAGCCTCTGTGTCAAGCGCGGACTCCCCCAAGGTCCGGTAGAGAGGAGAGCTCTGCCATGGAAGATGACTTTGTGGGCTGCATTCTTGAGTTCTGAAGTCACCTGTGTGTCAGGGGGCCTGTCACCTCGTCCCCTCTGAGGGAGCTTTGTCCAGGTGACTCCCCAGGGCCGGCCTGTCCCCCCTCCTCCCCCCCTCCCGTCCCTCCACTCACCAGACACTTCCACGTAGCCGTCCTTCGTCTTCACCATCAGCTCCTCCGGCTTGAAGCTGTGCACATTCACGCATACTTTCCACGGCTCCCCGGGGAAGGGTGGGGGGCTCCTGCCCTCTGCAGGCACCCCGAATCTAGCGGTGGCCGTGGGCCCCCGAGGCACCATGCCTGACCTCAGCGTGCCAGGCCAGGCCGAGGAGAACCGAGGCAGAGCCCAGTCGGGCCAGGGGGCAGTGAGGTCGTCGGGGAAGGGGTCCACGCCAAAGCCATCGTCCAGCAGGCGGGAGGACAGGGGCGAGTCCCGGAAGGGGTCTCGGCGCAGGCGGCTAGGGTAGTGGCAGGAGAAAGGGATCTGACCATCGGCCATGATGACTGCTGAGCTCACAGGGGGAAACCGAGGCTCGCTGCCTGCCCAAGGTCACAGGTGGAGATGGCTTTCAGAGCCGAGTCTTCCCGATGAAATGCTGCTCTTCTGCCAGAAACATCCACAGTCACACACAGTCCACACCAAGCTGGGGGGTGGTGGCAGGGACCCCCTAAAGGTGACCCCTTCCAGAGGACCCCCCTTCCTCTTCACACGGCTTCAGCAGAGATCAGCAAGCCACCACCTTCCTTCCAGAACGCCCAGGCGTCCAGCCAGAGACGTTGAGGTCGGCCTACAGGGGAGCCAGGAGCTTAATAACCCTGGGGGACGTGCGCCTAGAAACTTCTCCTGGCTTCTGGGCTGGGAGCTTTCTTTTTATTTGCTGCTGGGGGCTGGAGGCGGGTTTTACGGACGCCTCCTGTCACTGGAGTATTCCAAGGTGATGAACCAGCCCCGGAGAATCCGCTGAGAGGGGCAGCTGCGCTCTGGGGCTGGGCAGGCAGGGGGGTGGGGCGGACAGAGGGTGGACAGCGGGTGGGCGGGGCTGTGGCTTGCTGCTTGTCCAGCCCTGGCCTCTCTGGACAGTCCCTTCCCAGCTCAGCTGCTCTGCTGGCTCCTCCCCTCGGCTGCCTCCCTTCCCCGGGAGGGGGGGAGGGGGGAGTGTCCTCCCAAAGCTGGGCACTAAAGCCCAGCTATTAATAACCCTCTGCCTTGCCTAGGGCTCATGTCACCCTCTGGAAATACCTTCCCCAGGGGCCGCTGTGTTGTATCCTACCTCCCCCTACACTGGGAGGGGAGACGTAAGGAAAAAGACACAGAGCTCAGTGGGTCTGGAGGCCTGAATTTGGAGTCCCGACTCTGGGAGGCTTACAACCAGCCTCTGAGAATGGTAAACAAATGCAGAAGTATAATTAGTATTCAAATGGTAAATTGTGGCTGTGGTGATGGGGTAGTGACCACTGGGATTTGTGGTGGGGGAAGAAGCATTGATTTAGCACCAGTACCGTGTAGGCAAATGGGAAATGGGAAATGATAACCCGGAGGCTGGATGGGGGACTGGGGAGGATTGTTAATGGATAGAAGAAAAGCAAGGGGCCAGCCAGGCGCCCATAGCTCATGCCTGTCGTCCTAGCTGCTCAGGAGACTGAGATCTGAGGACCACAGTTCAAAGCTAGCCTAGGCAGGAAAGTCGGTGGGACTCTTAGCTCCTATTAACCACCAGAAAACTGGAAGTGGTATTGTGTCTCAAAGTGGTAGAGTGCTAGCCTTGAGCAAAAGAGCTCAGGGACAGACCCCTGGACAGGAGTTCAAGCCCCATGACCAGCAATAACAACAACAACAACAACAAAAATCAAGTGACTAAGAGCTAAACTACATAAGTTCCAATTGTGAAGAAAACAGAAACATTTTTGGCTAAGCAACTTAAGAGGATTCTTGCTGAAAAATAACTAGGGAGGTAAGAGGAGTTGGGAGTAGGTGGGGGGTGAAGAGTCTGGGGCGGTGGAGGATTGGGTGTGGAGGATGGGGGAAGGATGAGTAACCTATCAGATATGGAAGATGACCAAGTAGCTAGGGTGGAGGTCGTTGCTAAACTGACCTACTCTTTTTTAAAACAGGATGTCCTAAGAAGATGCACGGAGAGGCCTCAGGGAAAGTTCAGGAACCTGATGAAGGTACAACAAAGAACCTTTATCAGCTATGACGTGAATCCTGGACATCTCCAGGCCGCATTCCCATCAGTGTCATAAGCCTGAGGGAAGAGGCCTCCTTGGGGGCTGGGCCATTAGGAGCACAGGACTCTGGTCCCAGGCAGTGCTTGGCACAGGGGAGGTCTGTGCTTTTGTATTTCCTACTTTGAATTATTGCATAATGCTTCCTCTGAATTGAGCCCTGCGCTAAGTTCTTTACCAATATTAAATCAGAACACTCCAACCTCGTAAGGCACTTTTTGCAGATGAGGAAATAGCTTGGAAGGGCTGCAGACCCATTCTTTATGTAGTTCGTTCTGATCCTTCTGTCTTTGTCTTGTTTTAGCTTTGAGGCAGGAGGCTCTGGCTGACCTGGAACTCGAAGTCTTCTTGCCTCAGCCTCTCCAGAGCCGAGATTACAGGTGTGTGCTACCACACCCCCAGAGTGCTAAAACTGTTCCCAATGATCACATTAAATTGCTCAACATTCTCTCTGCAGGTAGGCAGGAAATAAATTCTGAAACCCAAGTCCCCAAAAGGACATGTTTTCTGGATCCCCACGCTCCCATTCTTCCGTGCTGCAGGAAGAATCTCTGGCAAAAGGCCTCTTGGGGTTGCGATCCGACGTCGTCTCTGCCCGCTCTGTGGGCTTCGGGTCTCTCTGCTCTGGTCTTTCACCTAATGGGTGGAATGGGAGTGTTGAGGAATTGGTGAGTCATGAGTGGAGAAGTCGTTTTGAGAGGAGGCGGTGCTCCCTGTGAGGTAATTGGCTAAAAATAAGAGGGACAACCGCAGCCCCTAAGTATTAGGCGTTATTGCTTCTCCTGTCTCTGCCTGGTGTTGCATTATCCTCTCGCGATACTTTAGCAGCACCCACGGTGCGGGTAGGGAACAGGTGCAGAACCTCAGCTTTGCACGCCGGTAGAGGTAGCAGGGCCCGAGTGGAAGCTTGGGTTCTCCTGGGTCCCGTGTCTGAGCAGGTGACTGAGAGACCCCCGCTCCCTCTGCAGGACATGATCCGGATGGCCGCCGTGCTGCCCAAAGATCTGGGGTGACCTCACCACACTGGAAGCGTGGGGCTGACATCATGCTGGGCCCATAATCTTCCATGCTGTCTGTAATTACAGCTGGGTGGGGCCGGATGAGTAGACACAAGGGAGAAATCTGACAGGCAGGGGCTGGGGTGGGCGGGGTGGGATGTGGCTAACACTCTGTGTGTGTGTGTGTGTGTGTGTGTGTGTGTGTGTGGAGTGTGGGGGGATGGGTTGGAGTGGGTGCCGTGGTAGCTATGGATTTGCACACATGCAGATGAGATGGATGGATTATGGCCAAGTGTCCCAGAGGGTATGTTCTGGAAGGTTCTCCTCGCCTTTCTTTCTCCCTCCAGCCTCCTCCACAACTCTACCTAGAAACTTCCAAAAGATCCCTCCTCTATCTGGAACAAGGCTCCCCTTTGGAGCCAAGTAAACTGGAAGGGAGAGATTCGGGGATGAGAGAACTTCATGTTCTCATTTGGCTTCTCGATTCAAAGCCAAGACTCAGGGAGTGGGGAGCAGAGCTGGGAAATGAACTACAGCTCGTGTTCATGGGCTTCCCTGGGGCCAGTGTGGGCCAGGTGCTTTCCCTTCCCACAACCCTCTGATTGAAGAGGAAGAGACTTTTACCAACCCCATTTTCCAGACGGGGAAACCGAGTCACCCAGAGACCATACGACTTGCCCTGTCTGTCTACGTAGCTGGTTAAGTGGCTAAATAAGTGGTTTGAACCAAACCTAGGCCGCTTGTCATACTCCTTCTGAGGGAGCAGGGGCGCAGACGGTGGTTATGAACTATTGACTCTGTGTCCACAGTTCTAAGTCAAGACATTGAGTCATGAAAGCAAAACCACCTGCCTCCCCCGCCCCCCCCCGGGGGGGGGGAGGGGAGGGGTGGTCACACAGTCAGGCTGGGATGATGTGGTCTCCTCCCCTCCCCCTCCTCCAAGGCCCTGGCTGCTGTTTCTGGGTCAGCCTTGCTTTCCATTTTGGGAAGGTGAGAAGAAGAGGCAGCTGCTGGCTCTCCCTGCTGACATGACCACCTGGTGAGAACTCAGAGATCACAGGTGGAAAGCGGGCAGGAAATGCCATGGGCTGTCACCAGCTGGGGTGAAATACAATATGGGAATGGGGTGGAAGGAGAGTCCCCGGGGTGTGTGTGTGTGTGTGTGTGTGTGTGTTGGAATGTTAGATGTCCCAGGAACCTAAGAGTAAGTTCTCAAAGCTGCTATCATTTCATTTTGTGTCCTTTATTTTATCCGAGAGAATGTTCTCATGGCTGCTATCTTTTTATGTTTTTGTTGTCGAGTGACTTAAAAAAAAAAAAAGTACTATCCACATGTTCAAGATCTTGTCTTAAAAAAAAAATAAGCATATGTTTTCTGGGAAGCAAATGTCATAATTCCTCATATTAACCCCACTGACAACATCATTCGTTTCATCCGGCCTCACTCCTCCGCTGAGAATCCGGACGCTGACCTCCACAGGGGTGTGTGCCTAGCAGTGGGCATTTGGGACCACCACCAGCCACGTGTCCTGGGTGTTGGGGATTGTACGTACGTACACACGCTGACGCCTCAGACGTATGGCCTGAGAACCTGCGGCTGCCGTCTTCATAAAGCCTTCACACGGGGGGAATCTCCTCATGAATCCTGAAAGCAAACAGCCCAGGGCAAGGGCCATATCACACCGCATGACAGGGGCTCAGGGGCAGAAGCAGCGGCAGGACAGACGCCAGCCTGTCCCCTGCCAAATTCCAAGCTTTTCCTTTCCACTCTGGTAGGAAATGGATGGTCCCCACCCCCTGGGAGTTCCAGCCCCCTGGGCCTCCTCCCATCTCCTCCCATCTCCTCCCATCCACATCATTCCAGGGGGAAGGTCTATCAGGACAGAGGGACAGACTCATGGTTCTCTGGGCTCATTTTTTGCCTAATGCTCCATCGACGGTCCCAGGAAACTTCCAACACTTTGGGGGAACTGGGCTGGATTCTGGGATTCTTCCAGAACCATCCAGGTTTCAGAGCCAGGGAGACCTGTGCTCATGGCTTTGTCAGCCTCCCTCTTCTCTATCTGCTCCCCCATTCCTAGAAGGTGACATCATTTGAGTTCCCAGCACTCCATGAGAGCAGCACTGTCAGGTGCCTTGTCCATGGAAACCTCCCAGGCCCTCGGGATGTCTGGTTCATCACAGCAGGACCCCAGGCTGGCTTTGAACCATGATCCTCAGATCTCAGCCTCTTGAGTAGTGAGGATTACAGGTGTGAGCCACTGGTGCCCAGCCTAATGCCAGTCTTAAGGGGTAAAACTTTCTATGTCTGCCAAACGTCTAGCTGGGAAAGTGGCACACAGTCGTCCTGTTTGGGACATTCAAGACATGCTACTAAGAGCAGGCCTGCAGAGGGTGGGTCTGAGCTCTGGGGAAAACGTCAGAGAAAAGATGCACAATCCCAGGTACCTCTGAAGTTAGAGCAGGAACTGGCTGGACAGGTCAGTGACCATATTCCCAGGCAACTGCTTTGCAATTTTATTTTATTTTTGTAGGACTAGGAGTGATCCCTCTGGGCAGCGTTGGGGTTGAGAAGATGCTTGAGGTTTGTGCTGGCCAGGGAAGGAGGCAGGAAGAAGGGGAGGATGTACAGATGTGGAGAAGGTGAGATCTGAATAAGCTATCTCCTTTATGTGAGAGCCTCAGCTTTAGCGGTGACCAAGACAGCGAGGCTAACGGCGGGAGAAACAAGAGAAAGTTTATTTCTTCCTAATGTGGAGCTCCATTCCCAAACGTGATCTCCCAAACCAGGGAGCCTCCTGAATTCCAGCCATCACATCCACATTCCAGCCAGCAAAAAGAAGGAGGCGGTGATGAAGAAAGAGAGCATGAGAAACCTCCCTGGAAGCTACTAGGCAGAAGTCCTACCTGTGCCTCATTGGTTGAAATTAGTCACATGGTCAGAGCCAACTGCAGTGGGCCCTGGGAAATGTAGTCTTTTATCTTATAAAGCTATTATAAAGCTAGTTAAAAAACTAGATAAAAAATGGGGTGGTTTTTATTACCATGGATTAAAGAAGAAATAACTACTGGGAGGCAGCTTAGGAACCTTTGCCACACCTTGAGAGAGTGACGTTTTCCTTTTTTTTGTTCTTTCAGAAACATTCTAAGGTTCCCTTTAAGTTAAATTCCTCTAGAAAACGGATGGGAAATCTGTTTTCCTCTGTAGCCAGCTGCTGATATCTTTCTACAGAAAACTTTGCTTGGGATCTCAAATGATTCACAGTCTCTATGAAGCTCAGGCATGTGACGTTGTGGAGTAACCCTTCTTTTAAGATACCTTATCGGCTTAGCATGGTGACACACCCCTGTAGCTTCAACACATGGGAAAAGGAGAGGATTCTGGAGAGAGAGAGAGAGAGAGAGAGAGAGAGAGAGAGAGAGAGAGAGAGAGAGAGAGAGAGAGAGAAAGAGAGAGAGAGAGAGAGAGTATGTGTGTGTTGGCAGTGACATTTAAACTTAGGGATTGAGTGCTATCCTAGAGCTTTTTTTGCTCAAGGATGGTGCTCTACCATTTGAACCACATTGGGCTTTTGGGTGGTTAATTGGAGAATAGTCTCACAGACTTTCCTTCTGGGACTGGCTTTGAACTTTGATCCTCAGCTCTCAGCCTCCTGAGTAGTTAGGAACACTTAGTATCCTGAATTTGAGGGCTAGCCTGAGTTGTGTAGTGAGACCCTTATCTAAATAAATAAATAAATAATCAAGGGCTGGGGCTGTAGCTCAGTAGAACATTTGCCCAGTGTATGTATAAATAGAGGTTGCAAGACCAAAGGGAAAAACATTCTGCATACGTGTGTGCTACTACAAAAATATAAATACTTTTACATTTGGAAATAAGGCTCTGTGACAGGATTAGTGTTGTTTATCTGGGGCTTCCATCCGAAAAGAGATCGTTAAAGGGCCAGTGCGTCACACCTTGAGAAAGCATTTGATAAGTCTCCATGACAGAGATCGAAAACACAACAAAACAAAGCCCTGGAAAGAAAAGCTTCATGAGTCATGCGCCTTCATGTGTCTGCAGGTACGAAGCGGCAGCGGAAAGGAGAATTGTAATTCCACTCTGGGCGGACAGGTATGAACAACCTCTCGCCTCCCCACAAAGGCAAGGAGGTTAGCACCAGTGGGGTGGAAAACGTGCCCGGAATGTCAGGCGCGGGGGACAGGCCTGGGGAGATGGCCAAGGTCTCGGGATTCTTCTGGGAGGAGGAGAAGCTGTGGAGGGCAGCAGGTGGGAAGGTCCGCCCGCAGAAAATGGGGTGGTGAAACCAGGAGAGAGGTGCTTGGATCTTCTGCCAAGGGGACTGGACGCCTCCCAGAAACTCGTCAGAAGTTTACTCAGGTGACCGCACTTTGCTCCCTCCCTTTTCTTCAGCATCAGAAGCAATGCGCCTGACTAACGTGGGCACTTGGCCCAGCACCTTACTGGGTGGGCCTCCACTCATTGTGATGGTAATCCTGAAGCTGGGAGAGGCCAGGGACATTTGCAGAGAGAGAGAAAGAGAGAATGAGAGAGAGAGAGGAGAGAGAGAGAGAGCGCACGTGCAGGTCCCAGTACTAGGGTTTGAACTCAGGGCCTAGAGCTTTCTTGCTCAAACCTGACTCTCCACCACTTGAGCCACAGCTCTGCTTCCCAGAGTCACCTTCTCAATCCAGGTCTTTCTGGTCTTCAACTCTTACTTTCAGCCATTCATAAAAAAATAAAATTAAAATTAAAATACAGTGGTGCCACTGGCCACCCTCTAGCCCTGGAGTACGTATCCCAGGGCCTCGAACACTACAGGGTCGGGTGGGAGCAGATGCTCAGGGCTGCCACCGGGTGGCCTTTGTTCCCTCCCAGGGCGTGTGTGCGGGAAGATCCTTAGTGCCACTCTGCAGTATGTGGCACTGATTTGCCAATCTTCCTAGCTACCCTCCCCATACCAACTGAAAGCTAACCAGCTCAAAAATAAGAAGGGGAGCAGAGCTAATGGCTCCGGGACAGATTCCATCACATACCAGCCAGCCGTGTGCCAGGCGCATCCCGGAGGGCATGCCAGGGCACAGGGGGCAGAGGAGGCCCCGTCCTCACAGAACCAATGGACAAGCACACACACGAACCACAGGTAATAATAACATGTGTTGTGGAAGGAACTCCCTGGGGAGGCGTGGGGTGGGGTGGGGGAACTGTGGCTGCCACTGGCTTTTCCCCCTCCTATACACACACACACACACACACACACACACACACACCCTCTGGTCCTGCCCCCAGCTTTTCCCTCCATCTTCTTTCCTAAGCCTCTTTCCTTTGTCTCACTCTTGTCCATTACCCAGCATCCATTTAGAGAACATTTTTCTGTGAAGGCTTCCCTGAAACCCTTCCCCCACCCCCATCCACCAGGCACATGTAAGGGCTCTTTGTTTGTTTGTTTGTCTGTTCATTTGTCCTCATCCTGACACCCACGGTGCCACTTATGAGTTGCAAGGCCTGGGCCACCCAGTCTGAGCCCCAGTCCCTGGCATTTACAAAGTAGGCATTAAATGGTGTCTCTCAGCTAGGTGTGTGTATGTGCGTGATGGCTCACACCTGTAATCCTAGCTTCTCCTGGGGCTGAGATCTGGGGAAGCGCCATTTGAAGCCAGCTCAGGCAGCCCAACCTGTAAGACTCTGAATCTCCGAAGAACCCCCACAAAGATGGAGGTGGAGCCCTGGTGCAACAGTAGAGCGCCAGGCTTCAGAGAAAAAGCCAAGCAAAAATGGGAGAGTGAGTTTGAGCCCCAGTACTGGCAATGAACAGACAAATGCGGCACTAAAATATTAAAAACGATAAATAGCGTCTGTCTCAGAAGGGCGTTCTGAGGATGACGGTGGAGATCATTCATGTAAAGGCTGTACACGTGCAGGGTTTTGAAATATGCCTGAAATCGTCAGCCTGGCATGCACACCGCGTGCCTTCGCTGCTGGCTTCGTAACCATCACGGTGGAAGCTTCTCCACGCTGGCTTCGTGGTGGAGCTGTTCCGAGGCACTGATGCCTGACACCTACTTCCAGTGCTGTCTCCCATGTGGATGTGTTCATAGATGACTCTTTTTTTCTTTTTGGTCAGTCGTGGGACTTGAACTCAGTGCCTGGACACTGTCCCTGAGCTTTATTCACTCAAGGCTGGTGCTCTATCACTTTGAGCCACAGTGCCACTTCTGGTTTTCTGGTGGTTCATTGGAGATAAGCGTCTCATGGACTTTCCTGCCCAGGGCTGGCTTTGAACCATCATCCTCGGATCTCGGCCTCCTGAGTAGCTAGGATTGCAGGTGTGAGCCACTGGTGCCCGGCTTTCTTAGGTGATCTGAATGCACTGCCTTGAGACCCTCTACCTAATCCAGCCCTGTTGACAGGTAGACTCACTGGGTGCTGGGGTGGAACTTGGCGTATTGGGGTGTGACTGGGGGGAGCGTGGCTAGGGCAGGAGTCTGGGGGAGTTTTATTTTCCAGCATTCCTCCATGCCTCGGCCTGTCTCACCCTGGGAGAAGGCTCCCCACGTCCCAGCCGCTGCAGGAAGTGAGGGGTGCTGGAGGTGTGTGGCCTCTGCTCCATTCTTGGGCCCCTGCCACGCTGGCCTGAGGACAGACATCTGGGGTTGTCAGGTGTCTCTCCTGGGCTGCCAGGATGGCTGGGGCGGGGGAGAGGGCAGGGCTAACAGTCCTGACCAATCACGAGACACACACACACACTCAAGTTCCAGGAAGTGGGAACGGGAGCTGAGCAGAGAAGGGTGCTGGCCCGGTGAAGGCCTGTCTGTGAGTCACCGCCACACGGTGACATCAGCTGTGTGGGGCCGGCTTCCCGGCAGTCACGCTCAGGGGAGAAAGGGGATCTGACCAAAGTCCCAATGGAAAGCTAGCTCTGAGGCCATGTATCCTTCGGTGTAGCGAGGACGATCCCCAAGCAGCTGGACCTGGATCCCGACACCCCCTCGCTAGGCGACCTTGCCTCTCTGTGCCCTAGCTCGGTTGCCTGTCAAGTGGGGGCTAAAAAGTATCACGAAAATGAGAGAAGATGGTGACGCAGAATAACTAATCCATGAGAGACTCTTATTGACTGTCCCTTGTTACTTGTCTCAAGCCTGTTAGGAAGGAAGGAAGGAAGGAAGGAAGGAAGGAAGGAAGGAAGGAAGGAAGGAAGGAAGGAAGGAAGGAAGGAAGGAAGGAAGGAAGGAAGGAAGGAAGGACCCAGTGTTTAGCACAGCTGGGGTATAGTGGGGAAGGTGGATAGTCATGGATTTGGCCAAGAGACTTTGTGTCAATCTACTGATTCCCAAAGGTGGATATCTCTTGGGCAGGGCACCTGGACAGTGCAGGGAATTGCTAGCACCAGCAGTTCATGTTTGTCATCCCAAGCTACTCAGCAGGCTGAGATCTGAGGATCTCAGTTCAAAGCCAGTCCAGGCAGGAAAGTCCATGAGATTCTTCTCTCCAATGAACCACCAATAAACCAGAAGTGGAGCTGTGGTTCAAGTGGTAGAGTGCTAGCCTTGAGGAAATAAAAAGCTCAGGAACAACAGCACCAACGCCCTGAGTTCAAGCCCTAATACTGGCACACACGCTTGTGTACATGCACACACACACACACACACACACACAATGACAGGGACAACATGCTTTGTGTGACCTTTCTCCCCTAGTTGACCACCAAGTCAGGTGTAGACAAGGCTGTGAGTTAGACAAGGAGCTGAACCAACCTCCCAGTAGCCAGAAGGTAAGGATGAGCTAAGACACGTCCCCTTTGTCTGATTGTAACAGCATCCCAGTGACATGTGTGTGTGTGTGTGTGTGTGTGTGTGTGTGTGTGTGTATGAGAGAGAGAGAGAGAGAGAGAGAGAGAGAGAGAGAGAGAGCGCATGCAATGCATTTTGACCCAGGTAGTGTTTGAAAAGGCAATGAATTTTGGACCTTTGAAACTCAAGAGGCTTAGGCTAGAAACTTTGTGTTCAAGGCCAGGCTAAGCTATTGCGAGACCCTTATCTGTAAAAACAAAAACCAGTGAAAAGCTTTCCAAAACATTCCATAGCTGCCTCTCTCTCTCTCTCTCTCTCTCTCTCTCACACACACACACACACACACACACACACACACACACACACACACACACACACACGCTTGCAGGTTTGTTTGGAAGATTGGAGAAATGATCTGGGTAATGTCAACACATATGGCCTGCAGGGGGTACTGTGTGAGTGTTCTCAACGTCGATCCATCCCTTCCTCCCGCCCTCCCCTCTTGGTGCATCTGGGGACCCCATATAGACAGAACACACTGGGCCATGTGTAAGAACACCATATCATGGGACCTTTAATTAGAACAGAGACGTGTTTCATACAGGCTGAGAAACCCCACACTCCCTAAGGTTTTGCTTCGCTGTAGAGAGCATAAATCAGGTAAGCCCTGATTGCTGTAGCCCTGGATGGAGAACAGGGTCCGGGGACGCTGGAGGGTATAGCCGTTTCTTTCCCCTCTGATGTGGATGCTTCAGGCAGAGAGAGGTTGGCTGGTTCAGACTGAGCTGAGCTGGTGATGGTTTTGTTTTGTTTTGTTCTCCCCAAGTGGGAATTCCAACTGCCATATTAAGAAACAGCCTTAAGATGCATTGGGTAGATTCTGCTAAGTCCTTGACCCATGACCCCTTGAGAAAATAGCTTAAAGTTGGGAAGAGAAGAGATGGAGCACAGAATCCTTACAGGCGAGGCCCCTAAAGAAAGAGCTACTAAGGGTCTCCAGGGCACGGTATATTGGGACAGACGATAGTTCTTCCCGGACCTCTGTTTTCTCATCTGAAAAGTGGCCACAGGACCTAGGTCCCTGGCTTAATGGAATGATCACACAGTATGGCCTGACAACCAACAGGAGTTACATCTACGGCAGGACAAAACCATCTTGGGTTTTCTCCTGAGATGATGACGAAGTGCAAGCAAAATCCACAGGCTTGGAACTCAGGCTTACAGGAGTTTTCAAAGTAGTTCCTATCAGACTCAGCCATTTGGACATCGCTTTGCAAACTGGCAGCCCTTCCACCCACAGCCAGCACTGACAGAGAGACAATATCCAGGGGTATGGAGGCCGCAACATCAGAGGAAAACCCTCTCCCCACTCCCTTCCGGGAGCACTTAGGTTCACCCCCCATTCTAGAGATGAGAGACAGAGGCCCAAGATCCATCCCTCATCACCCCTACCCACACACAAGCACAAGATGCCCAGAAAAATTCCATTCCAGACTCTGGTTCACCTCAGAAGAGGAGCTACAACTTTTCCTGTCTAAAGACAAAGGATTTCCATTCTCTCCTTCTCTCTCTCTTTCTCCTTCCCTTTCTCGCTCTCTCTCAAGGAGTTTTGACTTTTTTTTTTAAATCCAAGTTGGTTCATGTGCAGGCATTTGATTCCTCAATTAATTTCCATCTAAATGAGGTTTTCCCGGAGATAACCAGTGTTTTAGTTCCATTTGAACTTAATTTGTATGACCGGAGCCTCCGTTTCTGCCAATTCCAATTTGTTCAGTGATTCCAACACTCATTACTTGGGTGATAATACTCAGATGCAGACAACAACACCCCGGAGCTGCTAGATAGACTGATTTCTAATTGCAATTCAGGAGAAGAGGTGGGTCCTGCTCTTTTCTCCAATTTCCACTCCATAAATGGGAAATAAATTATTAAATAAGTCATGTTTTGATGAGGGTGGGTAGAGGGGGAGATATTTACAATGTAAAAAAACCTAACAATAACGACCCCCCAATCATAAATAAATACATAAATAAATAATTTAAATAAAAAACCAGAAAGCTTAAAAAAAAAATCCCAATCCCAAACATACAAACAAAACCCAGCCACAGAGAGGCTCTCTGTGGAAGAAAGGAAGACATGTTTTAAGAAACGATGATTTTGATTTTGGTGTGTGTGTGTGTGTGTGTGTGTGTGTGTGTGTGTGTGTGTGTGTGTGTGTGTGTGTGCTGGGGTTTGAACTCATGGCCTCATGCTCTAGCTAGGCTTTTTGGTTTTTTGCTCAAAGCTGGTGCTTTACCACTTGAGCCACACCTCCTCCATGTATGGATTTTTGGTGGTTAACAAATGAGAGTCTCACAGACTTTTCTGCCTTGAACCGCTGTCCTCAGACCTCAGCCTCCTGAGTTGCTAGGGTGACAGGCGTGAGCCACTGGTGCCCGGCTAGTTTCTGATGTTTTCATAAACCAAATTGTTCTGCTGAGTTGGAGGGGCAGGCCAGGCTAGTGCCGTGCATGTGAGACTTTTTGTGGAAAAGGAAAGCAGAACAGAGCGGGGGTGGGGGGGTGAAAGCCTGCCTAGTGTGCATGATACTCTGGGTTGGAGCCCCAGTAGCACAAAAAAAAGAAACAAAAACAATAATAATACCGCGGAAGAGAGAAGCTGAGCTTGGAGAATGGGTCTGAGCAGGTGCAGAGGTGAGGACCAAGGGGGATCCCCACACGCCTTTCCAACTTCTTCTCGTGCTTCAACTTCTCTACCATACTGAGCTTCCTTTCAAGAAAAGAAAAAAAGCAAGACAGGAATGAGGTTGGATCTTGATGAACTAAGTGGTCTCAGCTAGGGGCCTAGAGCCGGTCTGCTTTTCCTGACGCACTGAGGAGGGTTCAAATCTTACTTTTAGCTTTTATTCTCATGATGGAGAACCTCCTTTAAACCAACAACAACAACAAGAAGAACAAACTTGTGTGCTCCTCACTCTTTTCATTTTCCTCCTGAGTCTCGGTGAGCCCCACTTTGTCTCTGGGGGCTCTTCCAGGCTTTGGGTTATAATCTCACAAACTTGCTACTTATCAGAGGTGGGACTCCCACCCAGGGACTGGGAGCCATCCGCCCTGATTCCCTTGTCTCCTCCCACCTGGCTGACTGTGAGCTAAATCCTCACAACAAACAGCTTTCAAGTGACCTGGACTGGTGGTTCCTGTGCTGGAAGCTTCTAGGCTAATCAAGGTTGTTAGTTCCTCAAGGAGAGTTCTGTCTATGGGTAGAGCAAAGCTGAAGAAAATCAGAGAAATGAAGGGGAGAGGTAGAGATATTTATCTATCTAGATAGATATAGAGAGATAGATAGGTAGAGAATTCCATCTGTGTTTTATTTTTCTAACTTCAGAAAGAGCTGTGTTCCTGATGGGACAGCAAGAGATCCTAAGAAAAAAAGAAAGAAAGAAAAAGACAAAGGCCATTTGCTTTGGGTTAAGGGGGGGGGGGGGCCTTGGTCTCTCCCCGAATGGCTGGCACTACTTTACAAGGTGGTGTGTGTGTGTGTGTGTGTGTGTGTGTGTGTGTGTGTGTGTGTGTGTGTGTGCACTGCAGACCAGGCAGGACCGTTTGCGAATCTCGCAGTTTGGGAAGAAATTTGGTACTGGGAGTGGAAATGTGTGACTCACACAAAGCCAGCTCAGAGAAGGAAGCAGGTGACACAAGTCTACACCCGCAGCGAGATGAATCCACGTGTCCTTTCTTCCCTGGGTTGATCCCTGCCTGCCTTGAACTGCTGGCGTGGTGGCCCCCACACCTCAACTCCAACAGCCAGCCGAGAACCAAGCCATTTCCATCCATCATGGCACCCCAAACACTGCCACCACTGGTGAGTACTGGACACAAGGGCCACTCTATTAACTATGGGCTTCACCGGTGAGCCTGTGGGCTCCTTCCTTCTTTCTGATGACCTCCGTGTGGGCAGAGAGCTGGGGCTCAGGCCTGAACCTCACAAGGGCCTGGCTGAGTGAGTCATGAGCCTTGAGACTCTCCAGGATGCTCCAGTGTTAGAGCTTTCAGGAAAAAGGCCCAAATCTCCTCTCTCTCTCTCTCTCTCACATCTGGCCTCTTTAATCAGATCCTCAGAGACAGAAGGAAAACCAAACCAAAAAAAGAGACATTGCCCAAAATTATTTAGAACTTCCCCTCCCCTCCCTCCCATCAGCGCGCACGCGTGTGCACACACACACACACACACACACACATACACACACACAGAGTACAAATAAATAATTCAAATACTGCTGAGTGACAGGGCGAGAGAGGGAAAAAAACCAACCCTGCATCACATATACATAAATAAATAAAATTATAAATTAAAAGATAAATAAGTCAAATAAATATGAAAAGCCCAAAAAGTTTGCTAGGAGCTCCTGGGCAGGAACACACACACACACACACACACACACACACACACACACACACACACTAATGACAAGGTTCCTCAAGGACGTGAGAATGAAGACAGTTCGCAAGGGTGTGCGCATGCATTCTGCAGCTGTCCTGCTCAGGAGGCCGATGACGCTGGGAGCCTTTTTTCTCCAGGAGGGAGATGCATCCTGTTTGGGTTCTTGGGTGGGGCCCAGGGTTATTTACAGTTGCTGTACATGCCTGCCCAGAGGCCCTGCCCCTGCCATCCGGCCTCTGCCATGGCACCGTGGGCATCCACTAGTCTTCAGTCTGAGCTTTTTAGGGTGGCTGCGTGGCCGCTGGTCCTCAGGGCTGATGTGACAGACGGGAAGCCGGGGCCGGGGAAGAGCGCTGATCTCTAAGGAGAAGACTTTCCCAAATATTTTCCTTGGGGGTAGGAGTGATTGTGTGTGTGTGTGTGTGAAGTTCCATCTTTGGTCCCTCAGTCCTCCAGTGATCTTTCCTCCCTCCATGCCCCTGGTCTTACCACAGACTCGACACCCAACAGCCTCACTGGCAAGCGAGGCAGCTGGAAGGGGGGGATGCCCAAGTTATTTTAAGGATTCTTTCCCTCGCCCGCCTGCCTCTGGGGCCGTGGGCAGATAAAGCAGCTGGTGTTGTCTGTATGTCAGAGGGCGGCTTGCCCTTGATGCCCCAAGCTGGGCAGAGTGGGGAGGGGAGGGGAGGGATGAAAAGAAATAAAAGTAGGTCTTTCCCAAGTGGACAAAGAGGGAGGCTAGTTTTACACCCCACCCCCACCCCAACTGAGCCACTGTGCCCCATTCTGGAGAAACAAACAAATCCTGAAAGGTAAGGAGAGTGGCTTAGGCTGAAGAGGGGGTGGGGTGGAGGAAGGGTGCCAGGCTGCCCTGGGTAGAATCCAGGGTGCAGCAGCCTGGGCAGTGGGGAAGGGGCGGGCGGGCGCCAACTGGAGGGCAAGGCTAGACTGACTGGCGCTGGGGGCTGGAAACTGGCCACTGGCACTGAGGAATTTCCAGCAGATGGTCCCGTGGAATTACGCTGGTGCCAGCCAGTGGGATGGAAGCAAATGTGGGGCTGTAGCTCAAGCCGTTCTGGCTGTCGTACTGTGTGTTCTTTCCTGTGGGGCTACAGGGCTCCTGTATACAGCCAGAAGGTTTTGTACCAACCGTGTGTGGAGAACCTGCTGAGACACAGGATAGGAGACCCTCATCCTTACATGTTCATACATGCAGCCAGAGAAACCATCGCGCGTCTCCAGAGCTTCCTCCACCCCAGTCCTATGTCAAAAGCTGCCGCCGCCATCTTCTTCCTCCTCCTCCTCCTCCACCACTACTACTTCTACTTCTTCTTCTTCTTCTTCTTCTTCTTCTTCTTCTTCTTCTTCTTCTTCTTCTTCTTCTTCTTCTTCTTCCTCTGCTCTGGTCTGTCAGAGGAAGACCTTTAACTCCGGACATTCCCTTCCCCCGCTTTTTTTTTTTTTTTTGATTGATTGTGGACTTGAACTCAGGGCCTGGATGCTGTCCCTGAGCTCTTTTGTTCAAGGCTAGCGCTCTACCACTTTGAGCCACAGCACCACTTCCCATCTTTCGGTGGTTCATTGGAGATAAAAGTCTCACAGACTTTCTTACCCGGGGCTGGCTTTGAACTGCGGTTCTCAGATCTCAGCCTCCTGAGTAGCTAGGATGACAGGTGTGAGCCATCCACCGGCACCCGGCTTTGGACCTTTTATCTTGGCACTGTCTTCCTGTCTCCAATCTCATCTTCCTGCTATCAGGTGAAACACACAATCCGGGAGATTGAGTGAAGGGAGAAGAAGGGCAGGTGGAATGAATTCCCCTTGGCCTTCTGGAAACATCCCGAGAGTGGCTCTCATCCCTACATGTCCGTGGCCAAGCCCAAACTTTCCAGTCACAGAACCATTGCTCCCCATGAAACCATGAGGGGTGTGTGTGTGTGTGTGTGTGTGTGTGTGTGTATGCACACATGTGTGCCAAGAGAGAACGTCTCTATCTGCCCAGGCCTGACATGAGCCCCAAGATGGTGCTCGTAAATAAAGGCTCCAAGCAGCTTGACATCTTGACTTACGGGGTGACCTCCCATCCCTCTGTCCTCCCCCCCCACCCCAGAACTCCTGTTTCCTCCTCCCCAGAAAAAGCAGGCAGGACTGAGTCCTGTCACTAGGGAGAAGGCCGGGCAGGCAGGTAGTAGGGAAGGCTGGCAGGGCATAAAGGGTCCCCACCGGCAGCTGGTTCAAGGCAAGGCCCTTGCTTTTAGCGCCTTGTGCTAGAATAGCTGTCCGCTGAGCTGTAACTGCGGCTGCGGCTGCGGCTGTGGCTGCGGCTCCGGGAGCCCAGGCTGGCGCTGCGGGAGCTGGAGCTGCTCCTGGTCCGGCTGCGGCTGCGGCTGGGACTCCGGCTGCGGGAGTAGCTGGGGCTGGCAGAGCGGCTGCTCCCGCTGCTGTACCAGGAGGAGGCGCTGCTGAGGCTGCTGGACGACGAGGGGCTGGGCCGGTAGTAAGGGATGGGGCGCTTCCGGGCACTGCAGAGACCACACAGGAAGGATGCTGTGGTCAGGGCTGCTCTCCTCCCAGCCTCAACCCAGAGAAGCCTCTGCCTGGCCTGCCCTGGCCCCTTAAGGGTTAAAACGAGCCCAAAGCAAACAACAACACAATGACAAGTCCAGTACAAAGTCTCAGCTGAGTACTGACCTGTCCTCCCTTCCTCCCTCCCTCCCTCCCTCTGTGTTTTTCTCTTTGACAAAGGAAGCCCTCAGGGCTCAGAGAGCCTCCAGCTGGCAATACAATCTCCATCTAAACTTTTAATTGCGGGTTTGGGGGTTGCTATTTTTACTTTTACTAGAGCCTTCTATTTCCAGTATCTTCTAGTTTCTATTTCTAGGCAGAGGGGCTGGTTATTTATTTATTTTTGGACAGAGCATCAAGTTTCTTTTCAAATAAATGCAGGGGGCCTTTGTAAAGAGCATAACCATTTGAAGAATATTTGGGTGGGGGTGTGTGTGACTCCATCTCCAAGGATGGTATACGGTACCCTAGAGGTCCCTGGGTTAAGGGGCTGATGCATGACAGCCTAATTTGGGGGGGGAAAGCATGAAGCCTTTCTCCCAGCTCTCAAAGCCTGAGAAATGGTTTTTGTTCAAACCATCAGCCCTCTCTGCTACAGCTTTTCTGAGGTCTTAACCTTAGCGCAGTTCGCATTTACATTTAGAGGAAGGGAGAGAGGAAGGGTGAGTGAATACAATTGTAATAGTGTACGCATGTAAAAATGAAACCAGGTAGCTTGAGGTTGGCAGAGATAGGGAAGAATGATGACAAGGTTGGTATTGATGGAGATGTATTGAACAGTACCCATAAACTGACAGGTTGAACGGAAACCCTTCCGTGCTACTTACAGATAATAAAAAGTTATATAGCAAAAAGTGAGGACAAGCAATTAAAAAGAAGCGCATTTACATCTCTCTGCCCCTTTCCAGTTCACCTTGACGATTACTCCTGGGATTTTACTTTTCCTTCCAGTATTTCATGCGTGAGAAAGCCGGCTCCGGAAGCCCCCACAGCCAGGATGCCACGCCAAATCGTTTTCTCTCCCCTCTCCCCACCGTCTTCCTCTAAGTCCCTGCCGCACCTAAGCAAGCAATCCTGCTTTCCCTTCTCTGCTCTTCGATCCATCACATGTAGATGGATGAAAACCTGTCATCTGAGCATGCAGGACTAGGCTGAAGGTGACAACCATCAGGCCGACGCCCCGGCCCAGTGGCCCTTGGCCTGTCTCCTCTCTGCAGCCTGCCTCCTGGGCCCCAGCTGGGCCCCCCAGCCTCCAACTCCACCCCCATCCCTACACTGGCCCCGCCCACGGGCTCCTAGGCCCCACCCACAGACTCCAGACCCCGCCCGTGCACTTCTAGGCTCCACCCACACCTGAGCTCAGGAATTTAGGCATCCATATGCTTCTACGCCCCACTCACACACCCCAGCTCCCCCACCCACACCTAGGCCCCACCCACACGCTCCCAGGCCCCCTCTCACGTTCCTAGGCCCCGCCCATGCATGCATAGGCCCCGCCCACACACTCTAGGCCCCTCTCACGTTCCTAGGCCCCGCCCGTGCATGCATAGGCCCCGCCCACACGCTCCCCTCATGCTCCTAGGCCCCACCCACACGCTCCCAGGCCCCCCCCACGTTCCTAGGCCCCGCCCATTCATGCATAGGCCTCGCCCATACGCTCCCAGGCCCCTCTCACGCCCCTAGGCCCCGCCCGCACACTGCCAGGCCCCGCCCACACGTTACCCTCATGCTCCTAGGCCCCACCCACACGCTCCCAGGCCCCCCCTCACGTTCCTAGGCTCCGCCCATGCACGCACAGGCCCCGCCCACACGCTGCCAGGCCCCGCCCCACTTAGTCTCAGAGTTCGGGAGGGCTGTCCCTGCGCTGCCCCAGTCTCCAGGGCCCAGCTGGGACTGGGGGGAGGGAAGGTGGGTCCCTGGCCCCTGGCCTCACCTTGTAATCCTCCGAGCCTCCAGGTGGCTCGGGGAGTCTCTCCGGCGCTTCCTCATGGGCGAGTAGGACCGGCGCCGCCGACACGCGCGCTCGCGCTCCCGGGGCTGCGAGTCCTTCTCGCCGTATTTGGGGTCCCGCTCCCTGAAGGGGTGCGAGGGCGGGGTTACTGGGGAGCCGGGCTGCGCTGGGGGTGAGCACGCGGGGGAGTGGGGCGTCCACGTCTCCTCCCCCACCGGGCCCCTCTGCCCCCCGGGGCCGGGGAGGGCACCCGCGGGCGCTCCAGCTGGGCCCTGTGGTGTGAGGACGGACGGGGGCGGCCTTGCGGGGGGCCGCAGGGGCGAGGGAGGCGAATGTCACCAGGGTCCTGGTGTGGGTAAGGACGGGGCTGGGGTGGTTGGAGCCTGGGGTTTGAGTTCTGGGGTTTGAAGTTCTGGGGTGTGGTCTGGGGTGTGGACACTAGGACGCCAGGGTAATAGTTGGGCGTTATTGCCGTTTTTGATGGAGCAGGGTGGGGGAGAAAAGGCTCCTCATCCCCATCTGCAGCGCTGGAAGGATGGTACAGTGCCCAGGGTATGGGAGACTGGGGCTCTGAGAGGGGGAACTGAGCGGAAAGGGGGGGGAAGGGCCATCGAGGCGTAGCCATCCAGGGGGCGGGGCCTACCTGCTCACATAGGACAGCCCTGGGGGCGGAGCTGTTCCTGCTGGGGCGGGGGCCAATCAGGGGGCGGGGCCTACCGGCTTTGGAGCGGTCCTGGGGGCGGGGCCGTTCCTAGTGGGCGGGGCCTTCCCAGGGGCGGGGCCAGCCAGGGGCAGGCCCATACCTGCTGGGGCGGGGCATCCCCGCCCTTACCTGCCCGGGCTGTAGCGGGAGTAGCTGGGGCTACGTCGGGACCGGGACCGGGAACTTCTGCTGGGCGGGCTCCTCTTGCCGGATTTGGAAGAATAGCTGGGAGAGCGGGAGTAAGACCTGGGAAGAGGGAGCAGAGCCTGAAGAACCTGCTGAGCATGTGCTCTAGGGTTGCACCTCACATCTAGGGGTCTGTTCACCTGGTGCCCAGGTGGAGACCCGCTCAGGAATCAGACCCTGGGGTCGGTGTCCCCGTCCCCCTGCGTGGTCACAAACAGAAAGGAGTTATGATTCACTCATTCACTTGCTGTCCCGGCTGTTTATTATTGTGTGATCTTGGATATGCAGCTTAACGTCTCTGGGCTTCTTTTATTCATTCATTCATTCATTTTTATATTTTTTTCATCTGTAACATGAGGGTAATATTAGTACTTGCCCTCTAAGGTTGTGTAAATCAAATAAGCAAATGAGGGTAAATCACTTAGCATGTTGACATATTTGCTAAGGGCTAATTAGCCAGCATGTGGTGAATGTTAACTGTGGCTAGTTTATTAAGTACCAGACATTGGACTAATGCTTCCTGTGGCATTCCATCTCATCCTCAATGCATGCACCACCTAAGGGCTAGGTACTATTATCAGTTCCCTCCAGTAGACGGGGAATAGAGACACAGAGAATGGATACACAAAGCGGAACATTCCAGAAATAAACAGCCTTCTAAGTTTTAAGTTGTGTGTCACTCTGAGTAGCAAGTGAGATTTCTTGCTGTCCTGCTGTTTCCCTCCCCAGGCGAATGGTTTTGACCAGATCCACCATCCACACACTTCAGGGCGGTGTTGTGTGTGTGTGTGTGGTGTG